>NW_027364549.1:0-210517 GCF_046119375.1 Phyllobates terribilis
AATATTGTAAATGCACAAACAGTAATATCTCCACATTGCAAGGTGCAATTCTGAAATTTTTTGCTTTTTCCTGCTCCTCTTAGCATGATAAAGAAGATTCAAAGAGAGTGAGATGCCAGCTCTTTTCATTCAGTCAGTAGCTTCAAACATTTATGGTTTATGAATAACATGATGTTTTCAATGGCAAAAATCAATGAATATTGTAAATGCACAAACAGTAATATCTCCACATTGCAAGGTGCAATTCTGAAATTTTTTGCTTTTTCCTGCTAATCCTAGCATGATAAAGAAGATTCAAAGAGAGTGAGATGCCAGCTCCTTTCATTCAGTCAGTAGCTTCAAACATTTCTGGACGTTTTTCAATGGCAAAAATCAATGAATATTGTAAATGCACAAACAGTAATATCTCCACATTGCAAGGTGCAATTCTGAAATTTTTTGCTTTTTCCTGCTCCTCTTAGCATGATAAAGAAGATTCAAAGAGAGTGAGATGCCAGCTCTTTTCATTCAGTCAGTAGCTTCAAACATTTCTGGTATATGAATAACATGATGTTTTTCAATGGCAAAAATCAATGAATATTGTAAATGCACAGACAGTAATTTCTCCGCATTGCAAGGTGCAATTCTGAAATTTTTTGCTTTTTCCTGCTAATCCTAGCATGATAAAGAAGATTCAAAGAGAGTGAGATGCCAGCTCCTTTCATTCAGTCAGTAGCTTCAAACATTTCTGGACATTTTTCAATGGCAAAAATCAATGAATATTGTAAATGCACAAAAAGTAATTTCTCCGCATTGCAAGGTGCAATTCTGAAATTTTTTGCTTTTTCTGCTAATCCTAGCATGATAAAGAAGATTCAAAGAGAGTGAGATGCCAGCTCCTTTCATTCAGTCAGTAGCTTCAAACATTTCTGGACGTATTTCAATGGCAAAAATCAATGAATATTGTAAATGCACAAACAGTGATATCTCCACATTGCAACGTGCAATTCTGAAATTTTTTGCTTTTTCCTGCTCCTCTTAGCATGATAAAGAAGATTCAAAGAGAGTGAGATGCCAGCTCTTTTCATTCAGTCAGTAGCTTCAAACATCTCTGGTATATGAATAACATGATGTTTTTCAATGGCAAAAATCAATGAATATTGTAAATGCACAAACAGTAATTTCTCCGCATTGCAAGGTGCAATTCTGAAATTTTTTGCTTTTTCCTGCTAATCCTAGCATGATAAAGAAGATTCAAAGAGATTGAGATGCCAGCTCCTTTCATTCAGTCAGTAGCTTCAAACATTTCTGGACGTTTTTCAATGGCAAAAATCAATGAATATTGTAAATGCACAAACAGTAATATCTCCACATTGCAAGGTGCAATTCTGAAATTTTTTGCTTTTTCCTGCTCCTCTCAGCATGATAAAGAAGATTCAAAGAGAGTGAGATGCCAGCTCTTTTCATTCAGTCAGTAGCTTCAAACATTTTTGGGATATGAATAACATGATGTTTTTCAATGGCAAAAATCAATGAATATTGTAAATGCACAAACAGTAATATCTCCACATTGCAACGTGCAATTCTGAAATTTTTTGCTTTTTCCTGCTCCTCTTAGCATGATAAAGAAGATTCAAAGAGAGTGAGATGCCAGCTCTTTTCATTCAGTCAGTAGCTTCAAACATTTCTGGTATATGAATAACATGATGTTTTTCAATGGCAAAAATCAATGAATATTGTAAATGCACTAACAGTAATTTCTCCGCATTGCAAGGTGCAATTCTGAAATTTTTTGCTTTTTCCTGCTAATCCTAGCATGATAAAGAAGATTCAAAGAGAGTGAGATGCCAGCTCCTTCCATTCAGTCAGTAGCTTCAAACATTTCTGGACGTTTTTCAATGGCAAAAATCAATGAATATTGTAAATGCACAAAAAGTAATATCTCCACATTGCAACGTGCAATTGTGAAATTTTTTGCTTTTTCCTGCTCCTCTTAGCATTATAAAGAAGATTCAAAGAGAGTGAGATGCCAGCTCTTTTCATTCAGTCAGTAGCTTCAAACATTTCTGGTATATGAATAACATGATGTTTTTCAATGGCAAAAATCAATGAATATTGTAAATGCACAAACAGTAATTTCTCCGCATTGCAAGGTGCAATTCTGAAATTTTTTGCTTTTTCCTGCTAATCCTAGCATGATAAAGAAGATTCAAAGAGAGTGAGATGCCAGCTCCTTTCATTCAGTCAGTAGCTTCAAACATTTCTGGACGTTTTTCAATGGCAAAAATCAATGAATATTGTAAATGCACAAACAGTAATATCTCCACATTGCAAGGTGCAATTCTGAAATTTTTGCTTTTTCCTGCTCCTCTTAGCATGATAAAGAAGATTCAAAGAGAGTGAGATGCCAGCTCTTTTCATTCAGTCAGTAGCTTCAAACATTTCTGGTTTATGAATAACATGATGTTTTTCAATGGCAAAAATCAATGAATATTGTAAATGCACAAACAGTAATATCTCCACATTGCAAGGTGCAATTCTGAAATTTTTTGCTTTTTCCTGCTAATCCTAGCATGATAAAGAAGATTCAAAGAGAGTGAGATGCCAGCTCCTTTCATTCAGTCAGTAGCTTCAAACATTTCTGGACGTTTTTCAATGGCAAAAATCAATGAATATTGTAAATGCACAAACAGTAATATCTCCACATTGCAAGGTGCAATTCTGAAATTTTTTGCTTTTTCCTGCAAATCCTAGCATGATAAAGAAGATTCAAAGAGAGTGAGATGCCAGCTCCTTTCATTCAGTCAGTAGCTTCAAACATTTCTGGTACATGAATAACATGATGTTTTTCAATGGCAAAAATCAATGAATATTGTAAATGCACAAACAGTAATTTCTCCGCATTGCAAGATGCAATTCTGAAATTTTTTGCTTTTTCCTGCTAATCCTAGCATGATAAAGAAGATTCAAAGAGAGTGAGATGCCAGCTCCTTTCATTCAGTCAGTAGCTTCAAACATTTCTGGACATTTTTCAATGGCAAAAATCAATGAATATTATAAATGCACAAACAGTAATATCTCCACATTGCAAGGTGCAATTCTGAAATTTTTTGCTTTTTCCTGCTAATCCTGGCATGATAAAGAAGATTCAAAGAGAGTGAGATGCCAGCTCTTTTCATTCAGTCAGTAGCTTCAAACATTTCTGGTATATGAATAACATGATGTTTTTCAATGGCAAAAATCAATGAATATTGTAAATGCACAAACAGTAATTTCTCCGCATTGCAAGGTGCAATTCTGAAATTTTTTGCTTTTTCCTGCTAATCCTAGCATGATAAAGAAGATTCAAAGAGAGTGAGATGCCAGCTCCTTTCATTCAGTCAGTAGCTTCAAACATTTCTGGACGTTTTTCAATGGCAAAAATCAATGAATATTGTAAATGCACAAACAGTAATATCTCCACATTGCAAGGTGCAATTCTGAAATTTTTGGCTTTTTCCTGCTCCTCTTAGCATGATAAAGAAGATTCAAAGAGAGTGAGATGCCAGCTCTTTTCATTCAGTCAGTAGCTTCAAACATTTCTGGTTTATGAATAACATGATGTTTTTCAATGGCAAAAATCAATGAATATTGTAAATGCACAAACAGTAATATCTCCACATTGCAAGGTGCAATTCTGAAATTTTTTGCTTTTTCCTGCTAATCCTAGCATGATAAAGAAGATTCAAAGAGAGTGAGATGCCAGCTCCTTTCATTCAGTCAGTAGCTTCAAACATTTCTGGACGTTTTTCAATGGCAAAAATCAATGAATATTGTAAATGCACAAACAGTAATATCTCCACATTACAAGGTGCAATTCTGAAATTTTTTGCTTTTTCCTGCTCCTCTTAGCATGATAAAGAAGATTCAAAGAGAGTGAGATGCCAGCTCTTTTCATTCAGTCAGTAGCTTCAAACATTTCTGGTATATGAATAACATGATGTTTTTCAATGGCAAAAATCAATGAATATTGTAAATGCACAAACAGTAATTTCTCCGCATTGCAAGGTGCAATTCTGAAATTTTTTGCTTTTTCCTGCTAATCCTAGCATGATAAAGAAGATTCAAAGAGAGTGAGATGCCAGCTCCTTTCATTCAGTCAGTAGCTTCAAACATTTCTGGACATTTTTCAATGGCAAAAATCAATGAATATTGTAAATGCACAAACAGTAATATCTTCACATTGCAAGGTGCAATTCTGAAATTTTTTGCTTTTTCCTGCTAACCCTGGCATGATAAAGAAGATTCAAAGAGAGTGAGATGCCAGCTCTTTTCATTCAGTGAGTAGCTTCAAACATTTCTGGTATATGAATAACATGATGTTTTTCAATGGCAAAAATCAATGAATATTGTAAATGCACAAACAGTAATTTCTCCGCATTGCAAGGTGCAATTCTGAAATTTTTTGCTTTTTCCTGCTAATCCTAGCATGATAAAGAAGATTCAAAGAGAGTGAGATGCCAGCTCCTTTCATTCAGTCAGTAGCTTCAAACATTTCTGGACGTTTTTCAATGGCGAAAATCAATGAATATTGTAAATGCACAAACAGTGATATCTCCACATTGCAACGTGCAATTCTGAAATTTTTTGCTTTTTCCTGCTCCTCTTAGCATGATAAAGAAGATTCAAAGAGAGTGAGATGCCAGCTCTTTTCATTCAGTCAGTAGATTCAAACATCTCTGGTATATGAATAACATGATGTTTTTCAATGGCAAAAATCAATGAATATTGTAAATGCACAAACAGTAATTTCTCCGCATTGCAAGGTGCAATTCTGAAATTTTTTGCTATTTCCTGCTAATCCTAGCATGATAAAGAAGATTCAAAGAGATTGAGATGCCAGCTCCTTTCATTCAGTCAGTAGCTTCAAACATTTCTGGACGTTTTTCAATGGCAAAAATCAATGAATATTGTAAATGCACAAACAGTAATATCTCCACATTGCAAGGTGCAATTCTGAAATTTTTTGCTTTTTCCTGCTCCTCTTAGCATGATAAAGAAGATTCAAAGAGAGTGAGATGCCAGCTCTTTTCATTCAGTCAGTAGCTTCAAACATTTCTGGTATATGAATAACATGATGTTTTTCAATGGCAAAAATCAATGAATATTGTAAATGCACAAACAGTAATTTCTCCGCATTGCAAGGTGCAATTCTGAAATTTTTTGCTTTTTCCTGCTAATCCTAGCATGATAAAGAAGATTCAAAGAGAGTGAGATGCCAGCTCCTTTCATTCAGTCAGTAGCTTCAAACATTTCTGGACGTTTTTCAATGGCAAAAATCAATGAATATTGTAAATGCACAAACAGTAATATCTCCACATTGCAAGGTGCAATTCTGAAATTTTTTGCTTTTTCCTGCTCCTCTTAGCATGATAAAGAAGATTCAAAGAGAGTGAGATGCCAGCTCTTTTCATTCAGTCAGTAGCTTCAAACATTTCTGGTATATGAATAACATGTTTTTCAATGGCAAAAATCAATGAATATTGTAAATGCACAAACAGTAATTTCTCCGCATTGCAAGGTGCAATTCTGAAATTTTTTGCTTTTTCCTGCTAATCCTAGCATGATAAAGAAGATTCAAAGAGAGTGAGATGCCAGCTCCTTTCATTCAGTCAGTAGCTTCAAACATTTCTGGATGTTTTTCAATGGCAAAAATCAATGAATATTGTAAATGCACAAACAGTAATATCTCCACATTGCAAGGTGCAATTCTGAAATTTTTTGCTTTTTCCTGCTAATCCTGGCATGATAAAGAAGATTCAAAGAGAGTGAGATGCCAGCTCTTTTCATTCAGTCAGTAGCTTCAAACATTTCTGGTATATGAATAACATGATGTTTTTCAATGGCAAAAATCAATGAATATTGTAAATGCACAAACAGTAATTTCTCCGCATTGCAAGGTGCAATTCTGAAATTTTTTGCTTTTTCCTGCTAATCCTAGCATGATAAAGAAGATTCAAAGAGAGTGAGATGCAAGCTCCTTTCATTCAGTCAGTAGCTTCAAACATTTCTGGACGTTTTTCAATGGCAAAAATCAATGAATATTGTAAATGCACAAACAGTAATATCTCCACATTGCAACGTGCAATTCTGAAATTTTTTGCTTTTTCCTGCTAATCCTGGCATGATAAAGAAGATTCAAAGAGAGTGAGATGCCAGCTCCTTTCATTCAGTCAGTAGCTTCAAACATTTCTGGACGTTTTTCAATGGCAAAAATCAATGAATATTGTAAATGCACAAACAGTAATATCTCCACATTGCAAGGTGCAATTCTGAAATTTTTGCTTTTTCCTGCTCCTCTTAGCATGATAAAGAAGATTCAAAGAGAGTGAGATGCCAGCTCTTTTCATTCAGTCAGTAGCTTCAAACATTTCTGGTTTATGAATAACATGATGTTTTTCAATGGCAAAAATCAATGAATATTGTAAATGCACAAACAGTAATATCTCCACATTGCAAGGTGCAATTCTGAAATTTTTTGCTTTTTCCTGCTAATCCTAGCATGATAAAGAAGATTCAAAGAGAGTGAGATGCCAGCTCCTTTCATTCAGTCAGTAGCTTCAAACATTTCTGGACGTTTTTCAATGGCAAAAATCAATGAATATTGTAAATGCACAAACAGTAATATCTCCACATTGCAAGGTGCAATTCTGAAATTTTTGCTTTTTCCTGCTCCTCTTAGCATGATAAAGAAGATTCAAAGAGAGTGAGATGCCAGCTCTTTTCATTCAGTCAGTAGCTTCAAACATTTCTGGTTTATGAATAACATGATGTTTTTCAATGGCAAAAATCAATGAATATTGTAAATGCACAAACAGTAATATCTCCACATTGCAAGGTGCAATTCTGAAATTTTTTGCTTTTTCCTGCTAATCCTAGCATGATAAAGAAGATTCAAAGAGAGTGAGATGCCAGCTCCTTTCATTCAGTCAGTAGCTTCAAACATTTCTGGACGTTTTTCAATGGCAAAAATCAATGAATATTGTAAATGCACAAACAGTAATATCTCCACATTGCAAGGTGCAATTCTGAAATTTTTTGCTTTTTCCTGCAAATCCTAGCATGATAAAGAAGATTCAAAGAGAGTGAGATGCCAGCTCCTTTCATTCAGTCAGTAGCTTCAAACATTTCTGGTACATGAATAACATGATGTTTTTCAATGGCAAAAATCAATGAATATTGTAAATGCACAAACAGTAATTTCTCCGCATTGCAAGGTGCAATTCTGAAATTTTTTGCTTTTTCCTGCTAATCCTAGCATGATAAAGAAGATTCAAAGAGAGTGAGATGCCAGCTCCTTTCATTCAGTCAGTAGCTTCAAACATTTCTGGACATTTTTCAATGGCAAAAATCAATGAATATTATAAATGCACAAACAGTAATATCTCCACATTGCAAGGTGCAATTCTGAAATTTTTTGCTTTTTCCTGCTAATCCTGGCATGATAAAGAAGATTCAAAGAGAGTGAGATGCCAGCTCTTTTCATTCAGTCAGTAGCTTCAAACATTTCTGGTATATGAATAACATGATGTTTTTCAATGGCAAAAATCAATGAATATTGTAAATGCACAAACAGTAATTTCTCCGCATTGCAAGGTGCAATTCTGAAATTTTTTGCTTTTTCCTGCTAATCCTAGCATGATAAAGAAGATTCAAAGAGAGTGAGATGCCAGCTCCTTTCATTCAGTCAGTAGCTTCAAACATTTCTGGACGTTTTTCAATGGCAAAAATCAATGAATATTGTAAATGCACAAACAGTAATATCTCCACATTGCAAGGTGCAATTCTGAAATTTTTGGCTTTTTCCTGCTCCTCTTAGCATGATAAAGAAGATTCAAAGAGAGTGAGATGCCAGCTCTTTTCATTCAGTCAGTAGCTTCAAACATTTCTGGTTTATGAATAACATGATGTTTTTCAATGGCAAAAATCAATGAATATTGTAAATGCACAAACAGTAATATCTCCACATTGCAAGGTGCAATTCTGAAATTTTTTGCTTTTTCCTGCTAATCCTAGCATGATAAAGAAGATTCAAAGAGAGTGAGATGCCAGCTCCTTTCATTCAGTCAGTAGCTTCAAACATTTCTGGACGTTTTTCAATGGCAAAAATCAATGAATATTGTAAATGCACAAACAGTAATATCTCCACATTGCAAGGTGCAATTCTGAAATTTTTTGCTTTTTCCTGCTCCTCTTAGCATGATAAAGAAGATTCAAAGAGAGTGAGATGCCAGCTCTTTTCATTCAGTCAGTAGCTTCAAACATTTCTGGTATATGAATAACATGATGTTTTTCAATGGCAAAAATCAATGAATATTGTAAATGCACAAACAGTAATTTCTCCGCATTGCAAGGTGCAATTCTGAAATTTTTTGCTTTTTCCTGCTAATCCTAGCATGATAAAGAAGATTCAAAGAGAGTGAGATGCCAGCTCCTTTCATTCAGTCAGTAGCTTCAAACATTTCTGGACATTTTTCAATGGCAAAAATCAATGAATATTGTAAATGCACAAACAGTAATATCTTCACATTGCAAGGTGCAATTCTGAAATTTTTTGCTTTTTCCTGCTAACCCTGGCATGATAAAGAAGATTCAAAGAGAGTGAGATGCCAGCTCTTTTCATTCAGTGAGTAGCTTCAAACATTTCTGGTATATGAATAACATGATGTTTTTCAATGGCAAAAATCAATGAATATTGTAAATGCACAAACAGTAATTTCTCCGCATTGCAAGGTGCAATTCTGAAATTTTTTGCTTTTTCCTGCTAATCCTAGCATGATAAAGAAGATTCAAAGAGAGTGAGATGCCAGCTCCTTTCATTCAGTCAGTAGCTTCAAACATTTCTGGACGTTTTTCAATGGCGAAAATCAATGAATATTGTAAATGCACAAACAGTGATATCTCCACATTGCAACGTGCAATTCTGAAATTTTTTGCTTTTTCCTGCTCCTCTTAGCATGATAAAGAAGATTCAAAGAGAGTGAGATGCCAGCTCTTTTCATTCAGTCAGTAGATTCAAACATCTCTGGTATATGAATAACATGATGTTTTTCAATGGCAAAAATCAATGAATATTGTAAATGCACAAACAGTAATTTCTCCGCATTGCAAGGTGCAATTCTGAAATTTTTTGCTATTTCCTGCTAATCCTAGCATGATAAAGAAGATTCAAAGAGATTGAGATGCCAGCTCCTTTCATTCAGTCAGTAGCTTCAAACATTTCTGGACGTTTTTCAATGGCAAAAATCAATGAATATTGTAAATGCACAAACAGTAATATCTCCACATTGCAAGGTGCAATTCTGAAATTTTTTGCTTTTTCCTGCTCCTCTTAGCATGATAAAGAAGATTCAAAGAGAGTGAGATGCCAGCTCTTTTCATTCAGTCAGTAGCTTCAAACATTTCTGGTATATGAATAACATGATGTTTTTCAATGGCAAAAATCAATGAATATTGTAAATGCACAAACAGTAATTTCTCCGCATTGCAAGGTGCAATTCTGAAATTTTTTGCTTTTTCCTGCTAATCCTAGCATGATAAAGAAGATTCAAAGAGAGTGAGATGCCAGCTCCTTTCATTCAGTCAGTAGCTTCAAACATTTCTGGACGTTTTTCAATGGCAAAAATCAATGAATATTGTAAATGCACAAACAGTAATATCTCCACATTGCAAGGTGCAATTCTGAAATTTTTTGCTTTTTCCTGCTCCTCTTAGCATGATAAAGAAGATTCAAAGAGAGTGAGATGCCAGCTCTTTTCATTCAGTCAGTAGCTTCAAACATTTCTGGTATATGAATAACATGTTTTTCAATGGCAAAAATCAATGAATATTGTAAATGCACAAACAGTAATTTCTCCGCATTGCAAGGTGCAATTCTGAAATTTTTTGCTTTTTCCTGCTAATCCTAGCATGATAAAGAAGATTCAAAGAGAGTGAGATGCCAGCTCCTTTCATTCAGTCAGTAGCTTCAAACATTTCTGGATGTTTTTCAATGGCAAAAATCAATGAATATTGTAAATGCACAAACAGTAATATCTCCACATTGCAAGGTGCAATTCTGAAATTTTTTGCTTTTTCCTGCTAATCCTGGCATGATAAAGAAGATTCAAAGAGAGTGAGATGCCAGCTCTTTTCATTCAGTCAGTAGCTTCAAACATTTCTGGTATATGAATAACATGATGTTTTTCAATGGCAAAAATCAATGAATATTGTAAATGCACAAACAGTAATTTCTCCGCATTGCAAGGTGCAATTCTGAAATTTTTTGCTTTTTCCTGCTAATCCTAGCATGATAAAGAAGATTCAAAGAGAGTGAGATGCAAGCTCCTTTCATTCAGTCAGTAGCTTCAAACATTTCTGGACGTTTTTCAATGGCAAAAATCAATGAATATTGTAAATGCACAAACAGTAATATCTCCACATTGCAACGTGCAATTCTGAAATTTTTTGCTTTTTCCTGCTAATCCTGGCATGATAAAGAAGATTCAAAGAGAGTGAGATGCCAGCTCTTTTCATTCAGTCAGTAGCTTCAAACATTTCTGGTATATGAATAACATGATGTTTTTCAATGGCAAAAATCAATGAATATTGTAAATGCACAAACAGTAATTTCTCCGCATTGCAAGGTGCAATTCTGAAATTTTTTGCTTTTTCCTGCTAATCCTAGCATGATAAAGAAGATTCAAAGAGAGTGAGATGCCAGCTCCTTTCATTCAGTCAGTAGCTTCAAACATTTCTGGACATTTTTCAATGGCAAAAATCAATGAATATTGTAAATGCACAAACAGTAATATCTCCACATTGCAACGTGCAATTCTGAAATTTTTTGCTTTTTCCTGCTCCTCTTAGCATGATAAAGAAGATTCAAAGAGAGTGAGATGCCAGCTCTTTTCATTCAGTCAGTAGCTTCAAACATTTCTGGTATATGAATAACATGATGTTTTTCAATGGCAAAAATCAATGAATATTGTAAATGCACAAACAGTAATTTCTCCGCATTGCAATGTGCAATTCTGAAATTTTTTGCTTTTTCCTGCTAATCCTAGCATGATAAAGAAGATTCAAAGAGAGTGAGATGCCAGCTCCTTTCATTCAGTCAGTAGCTTCAAACATTTCTGGACGTTTTTCAATGGCAAAAATCAATGAATATTGTAAATGCACAAACAGTAATATCTCCACATTGCAAGGTGCAATTCTGAAATTTTTTGCTTTTTCCTGCTCCTCTTAGCATGATAAAGAAGATTCAAAGAGCGTGAGATGCCAGCTCTTTTCATTCAGTCAGTAGCTTCAAACATTTCTGGTATATGAATAACATGATGTTTTTCAATGGCAAAAATCAATGAATATTGTAAATGCACAAACAGTAATTTCTCCGCATTGCAAGGTGCAATTCTTAAATTTTTTGCTTTTTCCTGCTAATCCTAGCATGATAAAGAAGATTCAAAGAGAGTGAGATGCCAGCTCCTTTCATTCAGTCAGTAGCTTCAAACATTTCTGGACGTTTTTCAATGGCAAAAATAAATGAATATTGTAAATGCACAAACAGTAATATCTCCACATTGCAAGGTGCAATTCTGAAATTTTTTGCTTTTTCCTGCTCCTCTTAGCATTATAAAGAAGAATCAATGAGAGTGAGATGCCAGCTCTTTTCATTCAGTCAGTAGCTTCAAACATCTCTGGTATATGAATAACATGATGTTTTTCAATGGCAAAAATCAATGAATATTGTAAATGCACAAACAGTAATTTCTCCGCATTGCAAGGTGCAATTCTGAAATGTTTTGCTTTTTCCTGCTAATCCTAGCATGATAAAGAAGATTCAAAGAGAGTGAGATGCCAGCTCCTTTCATTCAGTCAGTAGCTTCAAACATTTCTGGACGTTTTTCAATGGCAAAAATCAATGAATATTGTAAATGCACAAACAGTAATATCTCCACATTGCAAGGTGCAATTCTGAAATTTTTTGCTTTTTCCTGCTCCTCTTAGCATGATAAAGAAGATTCAAAGAGAGTGAGATGCCAGCTCTTTTCATTCAGTCAGTAGCTTCAAACATCTCTGGTATATGAATAACATGATGTTTTTCAATGGCAAAAATCAATGAATATTGTAAATGCACAAACAGTAATTTCTCCGCATTGCAAGGTGCAATTCTGAAATTTTTTGCTTTTTCCTGCTAATCCTAGCATGATAAAGAAGATTCAAAGAGAGTGAGATGCCAGCTCCTTTCATTCAGTCAGTAGCTTCAAACATTTCTGGACGTTTTTCAATGGCAAAAATCAATGAATATTGTAAATGCACAAACAGTAATATCTCCACATTGCAACGTGCAATTCTGAAATTTTTTGCTTTTTCCTGCTCCTCTTAGCATGATAAAGAAGATTCAAAGAGAGTGAGATGCCAGCTCTTTTCATTCAGTCAGTAGCTTCAAACATTTCTGGTATATGAATAACATGATGTTTTTCAATGGCAAAAATCAATGAATATTGTAAATGCACAAACAGTAATTTCTCCGCATTGCAAGGTGCAATTCTGAAATTTTTTGCTTTTTCCTGCTAATCCTAGCATGATAAAGAAGATTCAAAGAGAGTGAGATGCCAGCTCCTTTCATTCAGTCAGTAGCTTCAAACATTTCTGGATGTTTTTCAATGGCAAAAATCAATGAATATTGTAAATGCACAAACAGTAATATCTCCACATTGCAAGGTGCAATTCTGAAATTTTTTGCCTTTTCCTGCTCCTCTTAGCATGATAAAGAAGATTCAAAGAGAGTGAGATGCCAGCTCTTTTCCTTCAGTCAGTAGCTTCAAACATCTCTGGTATATGAATAACATGATGTTTTTCAATGGCAAAAATCAATGAATATTGTAAATGCACAAACAGTAATTTCTCCGCATTGCAAGGTGCAATTCTGAAATTTTTTGCTTTTTCCTGCTAATCCTAGCATGATAAAGAAGATTCAAAGAGAGTGAGATGCCAGCTCCTTTCATTCAGTCAGTAGCTTCAAACATTTCTGGACGTTTTTCAATGGCAAAAATCAATGAATATTGTAAATGCACAAACAGTAATATCTCCACATTGCAACGTGCAATTCTGAAATTTTTTGCTTTTTCCTGCTCCTCTTAGCATGATAAAGAAGATTCAAAGAGAGTGAGATGCCAGCTCTTTTCATTCAGTCAGTAGCTTCAAACATTTCTGGTATATGAATAACATGATGTTTTTCAATGGCAAAAATCAATGAATATTGTAAATGCACAAACAGTAATTTCTCCGCATTGCAAGGTGCAATTCTGAAATTTTTTGCTTTTTCCTGCTAATCCTAGCATGATAAAGAAGATTCAAAGAGAGTGAGATGCCAGCTCCTTTCATTCAGTCAGTAGCTTCAAACATTTCTGGACGTTTTTCAATGGCAAAAATCAATGAATATTGTAAATGCACAAACAGTAATATCTCCACATTGCAACGTGCAATTCTGAAATCTTTTGCTTTTTCCTGCTCCTCTTAGCATGATAAAGAAGATTCAAAGAGAGTGAGATGCCAGCTCTTTTCATTCAGTCAGTAGCTTCAAACATTTCTGGTATATGAATAACATGATGTTTTTCAATGGCAAAAATCAATGAATATTGTAAATGCTCAAACAGTAATTTCTCCGCATTGCAAGGTGCAATTCTGAAATTTTTTGCTTTTTCCTGCTAATCCTAGCATGATAAAGAAGATTCAAAGAGAGTGAGATGCCAGCTCCTTTCATTCAGTCAGTAGCTTCAAACATTTCTGGACGTTTTTCAATGGCAAAAATCAATGAATATTGTAAATGCACAAACAGTAATATCTCCACATTGCAACGTGCAATTCTGAAATTTTTTGCTTTTTCCTGCTAATCCTGGCATGATAAAGAAGATTCAAAGAGAGTGAGATGCCAGCTCTTTTCATTCAGTCAGTAGCTTCAAACATTTCTGGTATATGAATAACATGATGTTTTTTAATGGCAAAAATCAATGAATATTGTAAATGCACAAACAGTAATTTCTCCGCATTGCAAGGTGCAATTCTGAAATTGTTTGCTTTTTCCTGCTAATCATAGCATGATAAAGAAGATTCAAAGAGAGTGAGATGCCAGCTCCTTTCATTCAGTCAGTAGCTTCAAACATTTCTGGACATTTTTCAATGGCAAAAATCAATGAATATTGTAAATGCACAAACAGTAATATCTCCACATTGCAACGTGCAATTCTGAAATTTTTTGCTTTTTCCTGCTCCTCTTAGCATGATAAAGAAGATTCAAAGAGAGTGAGATGCCAGCTCTTTTCATTCAGTCAGCAGCTTCAAACATTTCTGGTATATGAATAACATGATGTTTTTCAATGGCAAAAATCAATGAATATTGTAAATGCACAAACAGTAATATCTCCACATTGCAAGGTGCAATTCTGAAATTTTTTGCTTCTTCCTGCTAATCCTAGCATGATAAAGAAGATTCAAAGAGAGTGAGATGCCAGCTCTTTTCATTCAGTCAGTAGCTTCAAACATTTCTGGTATATGAATAACATGATGTTTTTCAATGGCAAAAATCAATGAATATTGTAAATGCACAAACAGTAATTTCTCCGCATTGCAAGGTGCAATTCTGAAATTTTTTGCTTTTTCCTGCTAATCCTAGCATGATAAAGAAGATTCAAAGAGAGTGAGATGCCAGCTCTTTTCATTCAGTCAGTAGCTTCAAACATTTCTGGACGTTTCTCAATGCAAAAATCAATGAATATTGTAAATGCACAAACAGTAATATCTCCGCATTGCAAGGTGCAATTCTGAAATTTTTTGCTTTTTCCTGCTAATCCTAGCATGATAAAGAAGATTCAAAGAGAGTGAGATGCCAGCTCTTTTCATTCAGTCAGTAGCTTCAAACATTTCTGGTATATGAATAACATGATGTTTTTCAATGGCAAAAATCAATGAATATTGTAAATGCACAAACAGTAATTTCTCCGCATTGCAAGGTGCAATTCTGAAATTTTTTGCTTTTTCCTGCTAATCCTAGCATGATAAAGAAGATTCAAAGAGAGTGAGATGCCAGCTCCTTTCATTCAGTCAGTAGCTTCAAACATTTCTGGACGTTTTTCAATGGCAAAAATCAATGAATATTGTAAATGCACAAACAGGAATATCTCCGCATTGCAAGGTGCAATTCTGAAATTTTTTGCTTTTTCCTGCTAATCCTAGCATGATAAAGAAGATTCAAAGAGAGTGAGATGCCAGCTCCTTTCATTCAGTCAGTAGCTTCAAACATTTCTGGACTTTTTTCAATGGCAAAAATCAATGAATATTGTAAATGCACAAACAGTAATATCTCCGCATTGCAAGGTGCAATTCTGAAATTTTTTGCTTTTTCCTGCTAATCCTAGCATGATAAAGAAGATTCAAAGAGAGTGAGATGCCAGCTCTTTTCATTCAGTCAGTAGCTTCAAACATTTCTGGTATATGAATAACATGATGTTTTTCAATGGCAAAAATCAATGAATATTGTAAATGCACAAACAGTAATATCTCCGCATTGCAAGGTGCAATTCTGAAATTTTTTGCTTTTTCCTGCTAATCCTAGCATGATAAAGAAGATTCAAAGAGAGTGAGATGCCAGCTCTTTTCATTCAGTCAGTAGCTTCAAACATTTCTGGTATATGAATAACATGATGTTTTTCAATGGCAAAAATCAATGAATATTGTAAATGCACAAACAGTAATATCTCCGCATTGCAAGGTGCAATTCTGAAATTTTTTGCTTTTTCCTGCTAATCCTAGCATGATAAAGAAGATTCAAAGAGAGTGAGATGGGGGGAGTGGCCTGAGCACAGGACGAGATGGCAGCTTGATCCTGAGCTCCCTGAGGGCTTCGCTTTAAAGCTACTTTTTAAGCAACAAAAGAAGATTTTTTTTTCAAAATTCCTATATAATTTGACTTCCTATCATTCAGGGATCATTTTGACACCAAGGAATCCCTGCTAACCCCATCAACCCTGGAGATGCTTTGTGCTCAGACATTTGGGTGAGGCTCAGAATCCACCATTGAAGTGACTCTGTAACGTGGCCCTACAGGATTGTGGACCCATTTATGCCTTTTTTTTACCTCCAGACCCAGGATTACATCGTTTTATACCGGACTTAAGGACTGCCAGCAGGCTTTATATGCAGCTGCGGTAAGTCCTGGTGAGCATTCCAGTCATTGAGGCTGTGACGTGCCCCTTTAAGCTCACAGATCGGTGGGGGCACATATTTCTCTCACCCCATTTAACAGAACATTATATACTGGGCCCCCTGACTGTTGTCAGAGCTTACCTTTAACCCACGGGGTGGCACATTCTGGTTCTGGTCCCGACACCCAGGCGATCACTGGCGGCCCTTTTCTTGTTTCCAGTCACTCTGCAACGTGGCTCTGAAGTGACTGTGATAGCAGCGCAGACCTGCTCTGCTCTGCTCCTGACCCCGGGAGCAGGACCTTACAGCAGCATCAGCTGTCCCGACACCGGACCCAAAAAGAGAGGAGAAGAGGAGACTGAGACCGAGACACCGGCGGCTACCTGAAAAAACCCAGGCCTGCAATCTGCTGTCGCAGCCCCACGGAGGACCAGACCGGACCCGCGGGACCCCAACCCATTAAGAAGCGGCACTACCTCCCCTGGACCAAATACAATCAACCCCACTGGACCCCGAGGACGAGACCCCTGCTGCCGGCGAGGGACTGAGAATTTAGCTTGTCCGACGCGGAGCTCAGGAGACTGGGACGGAGCGGGACTTCATATCTAAGGCTAAGGTTAGATAAGCCCCGGCTGACGCCGGGGCTCTTACTGGGTTTCTGGGGGTCCGTTGTCCAGGGTTCCGGGGCTGCTCCGGTAGTAGCGGTGTCCCCTTGTGTCCCTGTGAAGCTGCTGCGTCCCTTTCCCCCCTCAGCTCACTGCCACCGCTGCTGTCTGCGCCCGGCTCTCTCCTCTCCGGCTGTTACCTGCACTTCAGGCTGTTCCCATAGTAGCGGTTCCCCCTCCTCTGCTCCGGAGCCGGCATCAGCTGTTCCCTTTGATACCGGGCGCTGCCGGTATATGTGGCCGGTGTCTCCACGTCTCCAGGATATATAGAGTGGCGGCGGTATTCCCCCTCCCTCTGACAAGGAGCCGCTCCGTTCCCCCTGCTCCCAGCTGCTGAGTGCCGCCGGTGCCGAGGTTCGTTTCATCTACCCCCGCTGTGCCGCTCTGCTTTATGTGCCCCTATGGTATCTGGACCCTGCAGACCCCTGTAACTGTCTCCCCCTCCTGTGACAGCGCCGCTGCGCTTTGATTCTGCCCCTGGTCCCCTGCTGCAGTAGCACCGCTGCCCTCCACTGTTACACACTTTCAATCAGCTGATATTTTCAAATCTCCCGCCCCCTGCTGCAGCGTCGCTCTGCACTGCTGTCCATGGTGCTGATCTTATACTAGTCAATTCCCCTGCCTCTTGCTACAGCGCCGCTCTAAACTGCTGTCCATGGTGCTGATCTTACATTACAGCATCGCTCTGAACTGCTGTCCATGGTGCTGATCTTATATTAATCTGAACTGCTGTCCATGGTGCTGAACTTATATTAGTCAAGCTCTCCTGCCTTCTGCTGCAGCGTCGCTCTGAACTGCTGTCCATGGTGCTGATCTTATATTAGTCTGAACTGCTGTCCATGGTGCTGATCTTATATTAGTTTGAACTGCTGTCCATGGTGCTGATCTCGTATCAATACTTATAAGCAGCATATTAAAACACCAGGTATTGCACATAAAACTGTTGCCCACAGAATTTTACAGAATTTTATAGGATCGGGTTTGCAAAACTTTATATTAACCCTTTGGAGGATCTTCCTGTAAATCTCCCTTCTCAGTTATTATTGCCTTAAAGGGACAGTACCTACAATTTACCTGCTTGTTTTCCTGGATATAAAAATAATTTGAACATTAATACTACCTTTGGACTGCATTTATTTTCATTTGTCCTAATAACTATTCATTTTCTCCTGGCGAAATTTTCTGATGTCTCTGGTTCACCTGACTGCCTTATCTTTGGAAAACTGACACTCGGCGTTTTTTTTTTCTTTTTTCTTTTTTTAAAGTACTGATTGATTATATTTTTTATTTCCCTTTTCTCCTTTTATCTTTTAAATCTGCTGATTGTGAATTATGCATGGTTAAAGGTTTTTTGTCGGTCGTCACATTGGCTGCATAATCATTCATCTCTTGACTAGTATTATAACTGTCTGCTATTTAAATTACTGAGAAGCAGGATATATTTCTGTAATTTTCTACTTTTTTAGGTTATATATTCCTTGTGTATACACCAGCCGTCTGCTGGAATTATTTTGGGCATTGTGATCTTATTCTAACCAATAGTTCCAATTGTTGTCTATTGATACCCCCTTGGTTCATTCTAGGGTCTATAATGGCAACAAACAAAAAAAATTCACAAAAATCTCTAGAGATGCCCCTTAAAACTAATGCGGTAAGAGGAAAGACCTCCCAGCGCTTTTCCTTCTCTAACCCCTCAGAGGATTCTGTTAATATTATTAGCCCAGTCAAGTCTAGATCACCCCATAGAAACCCTGAAGATAACCCAACCTCTAAAATGTATACTCCCACCAAAGATTCCCCTAAAACTGTAACTTCCCCAAAACAGCAAAGGGTTTCTATTTCTAAACCTGCCTCTGTTACAACAGCCAGAGGTAAAAAAGAGGAGGATATGGATTTGTCCGTGTCCTCAAAAAGAAGAGATCCTGGTGACTGGGGCAATAAATTTCCCCCCCTCGCAACTAATTCAGAGGATGATTCTTCAGATACTTCCCCTAATCCAAGCCCAGAAAGGAGGCGTTTAAAAAAAGATCCATCTCCTTTATCTCCTGATTCTATGATCAGTGTTCCGTTAAAATTACCCACTTCTCAAAATCCAGAAAATTTTGACCTTTCCTCTTTCCTGGACAACCTGACCAAAAGGATTGATAACAACATGAAGTTGGGATTTGATAGACAGGTTGACTCCATGAAGTCTACTTTGAGCGCCTTCGGTGTTAAATTAGAGGAAAACACCAAGAGACTTAATACGGTAGAAGGTAAAATAGATAAAGTCTCCTCAGAAAATCTAGAGATTAAATCTGAGCTTCATAGACTTAGATTAAAAGTGGCTGATCTAGAAGACAGAAGCAGAAGAAATAACCTGAAAATTCGGGGCATCTCTGAAAGTGTCTCCCCCTCTGACCTGCTCCCCTATGTTCAAGACTTAATTCACAAATCCATCCCTTCTTTGTCTGAACAGGACCTTATTATAGACAGGGCTCACCGCCTATTTCGCCCGTCGTTTATCTCCCCTGATTTACCTAGAGACACGATAATAAGATTGCACTTCTTCTCCACTAAGGAGAGAATTTTAAGTTTTATTAGAGAGGAAAAGAAATTTCCTGAACCCTTTTCGCACCTAAAAATCTTTTCAGATTTTTCTAAGGAAACGATGGATGCGAGAAGGGCCTACAAATTAACCACTGACAGATTGAGAGAAATGGGTATTCCGTATAGGTGGGGTTTCCCAGTGAAACTGCTGATTATTTTTAAGGGAAAAACTTTTACTCTCTCAGATCCAGACGAAGGCCCCAAATTCTTTGAGTTTATAAAAGACATTCCCCTGAAAGACTCGAAAGCTCCTAATCGCTGAAAAGAGGGGGAGTTATCTCTGATCCTCTCTAAAACCCTATTCCTTATATCATATAATATGTGGGTTACTAATTACCTAACCTAACTGTGAAAATCTATAGTGTAGCAATCATTATTTGACTTATTTAAGTCTTAAAATGTTAATTTTGCTTTTTTTGAGTCCTGGCCGGCTTTGGAGTCCCGAGACTCATATTAATCTTCTTTATATCATGCCCTCAGGTAGTGTCCACACACTTTTTCCCCCAAAACCGAGGGAGAACCTTTCAGGTAAAGGTTCCCTCAGGAAGTTTTTGATTCACTTTTTATTTCTTTTACTGGTATCTTGAATACCTAGTGACTGTTATTGTTGTTTGTTTGACAAATTTTCTCCTTTGAATTGTAGTCTGTAACACATTCCAACCTAGAATACCATCTCCCAGTTTTCTTTGCCGGTGGTTTTACCGCTTGGGGCGGTCTGCAGGATCAATTGATTTTTGCTTTTCTCCTTTTTGGATACATTTTGACTGTTTCCCTGGTCTATGCCTATTAAGGTTGTCTCATATAATGTAAGAGGTCTGAATAGCCCCAACAAAAGATTCTCCCTATGGAAGGAATTGGTTCATTTTGGAGCGGATGTGGTGTGTCTACAAGAGACCAGGTTCGCTGAGGGGAAACATCCTAAATTTTCTCATAAAGAATATCCCCATATTTTTGAATCCATCAGCGAACGGAAAAAAGCTGGTGTAGCAACATTGATTAAAAATTCAGTTCCATTTGAACTATTAGATCAGCATGGTGATGTCAATGGCAGATATCACATACTGATCTGCAAATTGAACAATCATGAGTGTACAATTGCAAACGTATATGCCCCAAATAAGAAGCAAATTTCCTTTTTAAATAAAGTTTTAAGGAAAGTGGAGGAGGTTAGGAGAGGTGAATTGATCCTTTTGGGGGATTTTAATATGGTACCAGATGGGTTAATTGACTCCTCTTCTCCTAGTCGTCACCTTTATGCTACTCTAAATAATTGGCTCCATAGAAATGAACTTTTCGACATATTCAGATGTTTCAATACTACTTCCAAAGAGTTTTCTCACTTTTCAGATGCACATCAAACGGCCTCCAGAATTGATCTAATGTTAACCGACGTCTTCTCTCTATCCAAATTCTCAAATATCTCCATAGGTCCCAGGTCTATATCGGATCATGCCCCTATAACGTGTGAACTTCACATTGGCCCTCTTCTAAGAAACGGATTCCTCTGGAAGTGCAAATCATCCCTTATTCATAATCCAAAGAATAAAAAAACTATTGAAAATGCAATTTCAAACTATTTTAAGGAAAATGAAACCCCAGATCTGTCTAACCCCTTCTCTAGTTGGTGCGCCCACAAGGCTGTACTTCGGGGTGTACTAATACAGATATCCTCATCGGAAAAAAAAGAAAAAAGAGCCAAAATAAATTCCCTTCAAAAACTTATCAAAGAAAAAGAACTAGCCCAGATTAACCTTCCTTCCCCTTCCCCAACAATTCAAAAGGAGCTATTAAATCTAAGGATTGACCTAAAATCCGAAATTTTTTCTTCCTACGACTCGATCATCCAAAAATCAAAGTTTAATCATTATGCCGCCCTTAACAAACCTACTCGTTTTATGGCCCGATTGGTTAAACAACAAAGAGCGAACAATAGAATTGATAAAATAAAAAATGTTAACGGATCATTGCTCTATCATCCAAAAGATATAGCGGATCGGTTCGCAGAATTTTATGAGAAACTCTATAATATCAAATCTGATCCCTTAATTTCCCAACCTAACTCAGAAGAAATTAACAATTTTCTCTCTTCAATTAAATTACCCAAATTGAGCCCTCTGGATCTTGAGGCATTGAATGAACGTTTTACTACCCTCGAAGTTATGAACACAATTAAGCAACTTAAATCTTTCAAGGCCCCGGGTCCAGATGGGTTCATTAATGAATACTATAAGACCTTTTGTGAACTCCTTTCCCCTCCTCTTACTAAAATCTTTAATTTGGCTTCTTCAAACTGCTCCTTCCCCCAAGAAATGTTGGAGGCCACTATCACCTTGATTCCCAAATCAAAAGATGAGAGGGATAATGTCAAGAATTATAGACCTATCTCACTAATCAATACCGATATAAAAATTTATTCGAAAATTCTGGCCAATCGTCTTTCAACTATTCTCCCAAATCTCATCAACGATGACCAAATTGGCCTCGTTGGTGGGAGACAAGCTACTGATGGCACTAGAAGAATTTTGAATATTTTGAGATTGATTAATACAGTTAGGGTTCCAACCTCCTTGCTCGCATTAGATGCTGAAAAAGCATTCGATAGATTAAATTGGCTATATTTAAAACTTACTCTTAATAAATTTGGTTTTAATAATAATTTTCTTTCCTCAATTTTGGCCCTTTATTCTAACCCCCAAGCTAAAATTTATGTCAACAATTATCTTTCCCACCCAATCCCCATTACAAACGGGACTAGACAGGGTTGCCCTCTCTCCCCCCTACTTTTTGTTTTGGCTATGGAGCCTTTGGCACAGAAGATTAGAGAAAGCACTGACATTAAGGGGATCTCTGCTCCTTCCCGGGAATTCAAAATTAGTCTCTTCGCGGATGACATCATGCTTTCCTTGCTGGATCCAATAAATTTGGTTAATAAGATCTTGGAAGTTCTGGATTCATTCTCCCAGATCTCTTACTTTAAGATTAATAAAAAAAAATCAAAACTTTTAAACATTAATTTGGACCATCAAACGAGAGAAGCTTTACATTCAAAATTTTCCTTTGATTCAGCCAAGGACAATCTGACCTATTTGGGGATTGTAGTTGGTAAATCTATCGACTCAACACTCTCTGCCAATTTAGACCTAATTAATGACGTCGTCCGAGGAGATTTGACGAATCTCCTGAATAAGGATTTGTCATGGTGGGGTAGGGTTCTATCCATTAAAATGTTCGTCCTCCCCAAAATCTTATATTTCTTTCGTAACTTACCATTAAATATACCCCTCTGTTTCATCCAAAAAATACAGAGCCAGATCAACTCCTACATTTGGGGGAAAAAACGTGCGAGGATATCTGCTGAAATCTTATATAAAAACAAAAGCAACGGAGGCCTGAGTCTCCCTAACATATCTGCCTATTATTATGCTAACCTTATCAAGCAGAGTAGAAATTGGCTCAACTCTACAAATCCCCCGGCATGGCTAACTTTGGAGACCTTTCTGAACGGCGACTCCCCTCCCCGAGATTTGCTATTTAAACATCTCTTTAAAAAATGCACTCATGATCCTTCCCACCCTATCTTTCAAGCGACTATTGAGGCTTGGAAGAAAATTGCTAGGAGAAGGAGGGGGAATCTTTCTAGAGACTCTAATGTAGACAAACTCTCTCTTGTAAAAAACTTTCCAATCAATTTTGTTGCTGCCTTACACAACTCTTGCATTCCGGATCACTGGAATAGTAGAGGGTTAAAGAAAATTGGGGACCTCTACGAGATTTCTACTTTTTCTCCTTTCCAAACCCTCAAAAAGAAATTTAATCTCCCCTCTTCGGATTTTTTCTTATACTCCCATTTTAAAAGTATTATTCTAGAATTTCTGGCCGGTAAACTCCTTGTTTCCAAAACCTCGGCGAACCTGTAGTGTAACCCATCCCACAAAATTTTTTGGAGCTTGAGACACATTTACAGCAGCTTCAACAATGATCTATCCTTCAAAAAAAATATCTACATGTTACGATGGGAAAAAGACCTGAAACTCAACTTCTCTCTCGACCAGTGGGAGAATGCTGTACTTTTTAATCAAGCCTCCAATATTTCCATGCCTCTGCAAGAGACCTATTTCAAGGTTTTATCAAGGTGGTATTATACCCCAATCAGGCTCCATCACATAAGGTCCAGTAATTCTCCCCTTTGTTGGAGGGATTGTGGCATTAAGGGAGATCTTTTGCATATTTTTTGGAGCTGCCCTAAGATTCGTAATCTGTGGGCTCAGATTTCTTCTCTGATTAATGACCTTTTGGGCAGACCTTTAATTTTGACCCCTCAAACAGCTCTATTATCACTAGAATTAGAAACATATGTCTTATGAGAGAGCTATCATGATCCACATATTTTCGGTTTGCAAAAATGCTTTATCTTTTCATTGGAGAAAATCGTCTGTTCCTACTTTAGAGGAATTAGTAGATAGGATGAACCAACATAAAATATTCGAATTTAGATTTGCCTCTATCAATGATAACCTTTCCAAATTTTCTAAGAAATGGGATATATGGTCAAATAAATTCCCCCGTCCTGCCTATAATACTGGTAGTTCTTAATATGTCTTACAGACTGTTCATTCACTTTGTTTGTATTATTGCTAACATGACAATGTGTGCTGAAATTGTTTTCTGTTTTGTTAGATTGTTTATTTTTTCTTATTGATTACAGTATTATTTGATGAATCAATCTCTTCTATCCCTTGTTATCTTATCCTTGTTGTTTCCCTTTCCCTCCCCTCCCTTGGTTTTTCCACTTTTCCCACGTTCCAGTTATCCCTGATTTTCCCTTGTATTTAGAATTATGCTACTGTCAATTACTTGTCAATATGTCGTTAATGAAAAATAAAAAATACGGTAAAACAAAGAGAGTGAGATGCCAGCTCTTTTCATTCAGTCAGTAGCTTCAAACATTTCTGGTATATGAATAACATGATGTTTTTCAATGGCAAAAATCAATGAATATTGTAAATGCACAAACAGTAATATCTCCGCATTGCAAGGTGCAATTCTGAAATTTTTTGCTTTTTCCTGCTAATCCTAGCATGATAAAGAAGATTCAAAGAGAGTGAGATGCCAGCTCCTTTCATTCAGTCAGTAGCTTCAAACATTTCTGGACGTTTTTCAATGGCAAAAATCAATGAATATTGTAAATGCACAAACAGTAATTTCTCAGCATTGCAAGGTGCAATTCTGAAATTTTTTGCTTTTTCCTGCTAATCCTAGCATGATAAAGAAGATTCAAAGAGAGTGAGATGCCAGCTCTTTTCATTCAGTCAGTAACTTCAAACATTTCTGGACTTTTTTCAATGGCAAAAATCAATGAATATTGTAAATGCACAAACAGTAATATCTCCGCATTGCAAGGTGCAATTCTGAAATTTTTTGCTTTTTCCTGCTAATCCTAGCATGATAAAGAAGATTCAAAGAGAGTGAGATGCCAGCTCTTTTCATTCAGTCAGTAGCTTCAAACATTTCTGGACGTTTTTCAATGGCAAAAATCAATGAATATTGTAAATGCACAAACAGTAATTTCTCCGCATTGCAAGGTGCAATTCTGAAATTTTTTGCTTTTTCCTGCTAATCCTAGCATGATAAAGAAGATTCAAAGAGAGTGAGATGCCAGCTCTTTTCATTCAGTCAGTAGCTTCAAACATTTCTGGTATATGAATAACATGATGTTTTTCAATGGCAAAAATCAATGAATATTGTAAATGCACAAACAGTAATATCTCCGCATTGCAAGGTGCAATTCTGAAATTTTTTGCTTTTTCCTGCTAATCCTAGCATGATAAAGAAGATTCAAAGAGAGTGAGATGCCAGCTCTTTTCATTCAGTCAGTAGCTTCAAACATTTCTGGTATATGAATAACATGATGTTTTTCAATGGCAAAAATCAATGAATATTGTAAATGCACAAACAGTAATATCTCCGCATTGCAAGGTGCAATTCTGAAATTTTTTGCTTTTTCCTGCTAATCCTAGCATGATAAAGAAGATTCAAAGAGAGTGAGATGCCAGCTCTTTTCATTCAGTCAGTAGCTTCAAACATTTCTGGTATTTGAATAACATGATGTTTTTCAATGGCAAAAATCAATGAATATTGTAAATGCACAAACAGTAATTTCTCCGCATTGCAAGGTGCAATTCTGAAATTTTTTGCTTTTTCCTGCTAATCCTAGCATGATAAAAAAGATTCAAAGAGAGTGAGATGCCAGCTCTTTTCATTCAGTCAGTAGCTTCAAACATTTCTGGACGTTTTTCAATGGCAAAAATCAATGAATATTGTAAATGCACAAACAGTAATTTCTCCGCATTGCAAGGTGCAATTCTGAAATTTTTTGCTTTTTCCTGCTAATCCTAGCATGATAAAGAAGATTCAAAGAGAGTGAGATGCCAGCTCTTTTCATTCAGTCAGTAGCTTCAAACATTTCTGGACGTTTTTCAATGGCAAAAATCAATGAATATTGTAAATGCACAAACAGTAATATCTCCGCATTGCAAGGTGCAATTCTGAAATTTTTTGCTTTTTCCTGCTAATCCTAGCATGATAAAGAAGATTCAAAGAGAGTGAGATGCCAGCTCTTTTCATTCAGTCAGTAGCTTCAAACATTTCTGGACGTTTTTCAATGGCAAAAATCAATGAATATTGTAAATGCACAAACAGTAATTTCTCCGCATTGCAAGGTGCAATTCTGAAATTTTTTGCTTTTTCCTGCTAATCCTAGCATGATAAAGAAGATTCAAAGAGAGTGAGATGCCAGCTCTTTTCATTCAGTCAGTAGCTTCAAACATTTCTGGTATATGAATAACATGATGTTTTTCAATGGCAAAAATCAATGAATATTGTAAATGCACAAACAGTAATATCTCCGCATTGCAAGGTGCAATTCTGAAATTTTTTGCTTTTTCCTGCTAATCCTAGCATGATAAAGAAGATTCAAAGAGAGTGAGATGCCAGCTCTTTTCATTCAGTCAGTAGCTTCAAACATTTCTGGTATATGAATAACATGATGTTTTTCAATGGCAAAAATCAATGAATATTGTAAATGCACAAACAGTAATATCTCCGCATTGCAAGGTGCAATTCTGAAATTTTTTGCTTTTTCCTGCTAATCCTAGCATGATAAAGAAGATTCAAAGAGAGTGAGATGCCAGCTCTTTTCATTCAGTCAGTAGCTTCAAACATTTCTGGTATTTGAATAACATGATGTTTTTCAATGGCAAAAATCAATGAATATTGTAAATGCACAAACAGTAATTTCTCCGCATTGCAAGGTGCAATTCTGAAATTTTTTGCTTTTTCCTGCTAATCCTAGCATGATAAAAAAGATTCAAAGAGAGTGAGATGCCAGCTCTTTTCATTCAGTCAGTAGCTTCAAACATTTCTGGACGTTTTTCAATGGCAAAAATCAATGAATATTGTAAATGCACAAACAGTAATATCTCCGCATTGCAAGGTGCAATTCTGAAATTTTTTGCTTTTTCCTGCTAATCCTAGCATGATAAAGAAGATTCAAAGAGAGTGAGATGCCAGCTCTTTTCATTCAGTCAGTAGCTTCAAACATTTCTGGTATATGAATAACATGATGTTTTTCAATGGCAAAAATCAATGAATATTGTAAATGCACAAACAGTAATATCTCCGCATTGCAAGGTGCAATTCTGAAATTTTTTGCTTTTTCCTGCTAATCCTAGCATGATAAAGAAGATTCAAAGAGAGTGAGATGCCAGCTCTTTTCATTCAGTCAGTAGCTTCAAACATTTCTGGTATTTGAATAACATGATGTTTTTCAATGGCAAAAATCAATGAATATTGTAAATGCACAAACAGTAATTTCTCCGCATTGCAAGGTGCAATTCTGAAATTTTTTGCTTTTTCCTGCTAACCCTAGCATGATAAAGAAGATTCAAAGAGAGTGAGATGCCAGCTCTTTTCATTCAGTCAGTAGCTTCAAACATTTCTGGACGTTTTTCAATGGCAAAAATCAATGAATATTGTAAATGCACAAACAGTAATATCTCCGCATTGCAAGGTGCAATTCTGAAATTTTTTGCTTTTTCCTGCTAATCCTAGCATGATAAAGAAGATTCAAAGAGAGTGAGATACCAGCTCTTTTCATTCAGTCAGTAGCTTCAAACATTTCTGGTATATGAATAACATGATGTTTTTCAATGGCAAAAATCAATGAATATTGTAAATGCACAAACAGTAATATCTCCGCATTGCAAGGTGCAATTCTGAAATTTTTTGCTTTTTCCTGCTAATCCTAGCATGATAAAGAAGATTCAAAGAGAGTGAGATGCCAGCTCTTTTCATTCAGTCAGTAGCTTCAAACATTTCTGGTATATGAATAACATGATGTTTTTCAATGGCAAAAATCAATGAATATTGTAAATGCACAAACAGTAATATCTCCGCATTTCAAGGTGCAATTCTGAAATTTTTTGCTTTTTCCTGCTAATCCTAGCATGATAAAGAAGATTCAAAGAGAGTGAGATGCCAGCTCTTTTCATTCAGTCAGTAGCTTCAAACATTTCTGGTATATGAATAACATGATGTTTTTCAATGGCAAAAATCAATGAATATTGTAAATGCACAAACAGTAATATCTCCGCATTGCAAGGTGCAATTCTGAAATTTTTTGCTTTTTCCTGCTAATCCTAGCATGATAAAGAAGATTCAAAGAGAGTGAGATGCCAGCTCCTTTCATTCAGTCAGTAGCTTCAAACAATTCTGGATGTTTTTCAATGGCAAAAATCAATGAATATTGTAAATGCACAAACAGTAATATCTCCGCATTTCAAGGTGCAATTCTGAAATTTTTTGCTTTTTCCTGCTAGTCCTAGCATGATAAAGAAGATTCAAAGAGAGTGAGATGCCAGCTCTTTTCATTCAGTCAGTAGCTTCAAACATTTCTGGTATTTGAATAACATGATGTTTTTCAATGGCAAAAATCAATGAATATTGTAAATGCACAAACAGTAATTTCTCCGCATTGCAAGGTGCAATTCTGAAATTTTTTGCTTTTTCCTGCTAATCCTAGCATGATAAAGAAGATTCAAAGAGAGTGAGATGCCAGCTCTTTTCATTCAGTCAGTAGCTTCAAACATTTCTGGACGTTTTTCAATGGCAAAAATCAATGAATATTGTAAATGCACAAACAGTAATATCTCCGCATTGCAAGGTGCAATTCTGAAATTTTTTGCTTTTTCCTGCTAATCCTAGCATGATAAAGAAGATTCAAAGAGAGTGAGATGCCAGCTCTTTTCATTCAGTCAGTAGCTTCAAACATTTCTGGTATATGAATAACATGATGTTTTTCAATGGCAAAAATCAATGAATATTGTAAATGCACAAACAGTAATATCTCCGCATTGCAAGGTGCAATTCTGAAATTTTTTGCTTTTTCCTGCTAATCCTAGCATGATAAAGAAGATTCAAAGAGAGTGAGATGCCAGCTCTTTTCATTCAGTCAGTAGCATCAAACATTTCTGTTATATGAATAACATGATGTTTTTCAATGGCAAAAATCAATGAATATTGTAAATGCACAAACAGTAATATCTCCGCATTGCAAGGTGCAATTCTGAAATTTTTTGCTTTTTCCTGCTAATCCTAGCATGATAAAGAAGATTCAAAGAGAGTGAGATGCCAGCTCTTTTCATTCAGTCAGTAGCTTCAAACATTTCTGGTATATGAATAACATGATGTTTTTCAATGGCAAATATCAATGAATATTGTAAATGCACAAACAGTAATATCTCCGCATTGCAAGGTGCAATTCTGAAATTTTTTGCTTTTTCCTGCTAATCCTAGCATGATAAAGAAGATTCAAAGAGAGTGAGATGCCAGCTCCTTTCATTCAGTCAGTAGCTTCAAACATTTCTGGACGTTTTTCAATGGCAAAAATCAATGAATATTGTAAATGCACAAACAGTAATTTCTCCGCATTGCAAGGTGCAATTCTGAAATTTTTTGCTTTTTCCTGCTAATCCTAGCATGATAAAGAAGATTCAAAGAGAGTGAGATGCCAGCTCTTTTCATTCAGTCAGTAGCTTCAAACATTTCTGGTATATGAATAACATGATGTTTTTCAATGGCAAAAATCAATGAATATTGTAAATGCACAAACAGTAATATCTCCGCATTGCAAGGTGCAATTCTGAAATTTTTTGCTTTTTCCTGCTAATCCTAGCATGATAAAGAAGATTCAAAGAGAGTGAGATGCCAGCTCTTTTCATTCAGTCAGTAGCTTCAAACATTTCTGGTATTTGAATAACATGATGTTTTTCAATGGCAAAAATCAATGAATATTGTAAATGCACAAACAGTAATTTCTCCGCATTGCAAGGTGCAATTCTGAAATTTTTTGCTTTTTCCTGCTAATCCTAGCATGATAAAGAAGATTCAAAGAGAGTGAGATGCCAGCTCTTTTCATTCAGTCAGTAGCTTCAAACATTTCTGGACGTTTTTCAATGGCAAAAATCAATGAATATTGTAAATGCACAAACAGTAATATCTCCACATTGCAAGGTGCAATTCTGAAATTTTTTGCTTTTTCCTGCTAATCCTAGCATGATAAAGAAGATTCAAAGAGAGTGAGATGCCAGCTCTTTTCATTCAGTCAGTAGCTTCAAACATTTCTGGTATATGAATAACATGATGTTTTTCAATGGCAAAAATCAATGAATATTGTAAATGCACAAACAGTAATATCTCCGCATTGCAAGGTGCAATTCTGAAATTTTTTGCTTTTTCCTGCTAATCCTAGCATGATAAAGAAGATTCAAAGAGAGTGAGATGCCAGCTCTTTTCATTCAGTCAGTAGCTTCAAACATTTCTGGTATATGAATAACATGATGTTTTTCAATGGCAAAAATCAATGAATATTGTAAATGCACAAACAGTAATATCGCCGCATTGCAAGGTGCAATTCTGAAATTTTTTGCTTTTTCCTGCTAATCCTAGCATGATAAAGAAGATTCAAAGAGAGTGAGATGCCAGCTCCTTTCATTCAGTCAGTAGCTTCAAACATTTCTGGACGTTTTTCAATGGCAAAAATCAATGAATATTGTAAATGCACAAACAGTAATTTCTCCGCATTGCAAGGTGCAATTCTGAAATTTTTTGCTTTTTCCTGCTAATCCTAGCATGATAAAGAAGATTCAAAGAGAGTGAGATGCCAGCTCTTTTCATTCAGTCAGTAGCTTCAAACATTTCTGGTATATGAATAACATGATGTTTTTCAATGGCAAAAATCAATGAATATTGTAAATGCACAAACAGTAATATCTCCGCATTGAAAGGTGCAATTCTGAAATTTTTTGCTTTTTCCTGCTAATCCTAGCATGATAAAGAAGATTCAAAGAGAGTGAGATGCCAGCTCTTTTCATTCAGTCAGTAGCTTCAAACATTTCTGGTATTTGAATAACATGATGTTTTTCAATGGCAAAAATCAATGAATATTGTAAATGCACAAACAGTAATTTCTCCGCATTGCAAGGTGCAATTCTGAAATTTTTTGCTTTTTCCTGCTAATCCTAGCATGATAAAGAAGATTCAAAGAGAGTGAGATGCCAGCTCTTTTCATTCAGTCAGTAGCTTCAAACATTTCTGGACGTTTTTCAATGGCAAAAATCAATGAATATTGTAAATGCACAAACAGTAATATCTCCGCATTGCAAGGTGCAATTCTGAAATTTTTTGCTTTTTCCTGCTAATCCTAGCATGATAAAGAAGATTCAAAGAGAGTGAGATGCCAGCTCTTTTCATTCAGTCAGTAGCTTCAAACATTTCTGGTATATGAATAACATGATGTTTTTCAATGGCAAAAATCAATGAATATTGTAAATGCACAAACAGTAATATCTCCGCATTGCAAGGTGCAATTCTGAAATTTTTTGCTTTTTCCTGCTAATCCTAGCATGATAAAGATTCAAAGAGAGTGAGATGCCAGCTCTTTTCATTCAGTCAGTAGCTTCAAACATTTCTGGTATATGAATAACATGATGTTTTTCAATGGCAAAAATCAATGAATATTGTAAATGCACAAACAGTAATATCTCCGCATTGCAAGGTGCAATTCTGAAATTTTTTGCTTTTTCCTGCTAATCCTAGCATGATAAAGATTCAAAGAGAGTGAGATGCCAGCTCTTTTCATTCAGTCAGTAGCTTCAAACATTTCTGGTATATGAATAACATGATGTTTTTCAATGGCAAAAATCAATGAATATTGTAAATGCACAAACAGTAATATCTCCGCATTGCAAGGTGCAATTCTGAAATTTTTTGCTTTTTCCTGCTAATCCTAGCATGATAAAGAAGATTCAAAGAGAGTGAGATGCCAGCTCTTTTCATTCAGTCAGTAGCTTCAAACATTTCTGGACGTTTTTCAATGGCAAAAATCAATGAATATTGTAAATGCACAAACAGTAATATCTCCGCATTGCAAGGTGCAATTCTGAAATTTTTTGCTTTTTCCTGCTAATCCTAGCATGATAAAGAAGATTCAAAGAGAGTGAGATGCCAGCTCTTTTCATTCGGTCAGTAGCTTCAAACATTTCTGGACGTTTTTCAATGGCAAAAATCAATGAATATTGTAAATGCACAAACAGTAATATCTCCGCATTGCAAGGTGCAATTCTGAAATTTTTTGCTTTTTCCTGCTAATCCTAGCATGATAAAGAAGATTCAAAGAGAGTGAGATGCCAGCTCTTTTCATTCAGTCAGTAGCTTCAAACATTTCTGGACGTTTTTCAATGGCAAAAATCAATGAATATTGTAAATGCACAAACAGTAATATCTCCGCATTGCAAGGTGCAATTCTGAAATTTTTTGCTTTTTCCTGCTAATCCTAGCATGATAAAGAAGATTCAAAGAGAGTGAGAAGCCAGCTCTTTTCATTCAGTCAGTAGCTTCAAACATTTCTGGTATATGAATAACATGATGTTTTTCAATGGCAAAAATCAATGAATATTGTAAATGCACAAACAGTAATATCTCCGCATTGCAAGGTGCAATTCTGAAATTTTTTGCTTTTTCCTGCTAATCCTAGCATGATAAAGAAGATTCAAAGAGAGTGAGATGCCAGCTCTTTTCATTCAGTCAGTAGCTTCAAACATTTCTGGTATATGAATAACATGATGTTTTTCAATGGCAAAAATCAATGAATATTGTAAATGCACAAAAAGTAATATCTCCGCATTGCAAGGTGCAATTCTGAAATTTTTTGCTTTTTCCTGCTAATCCTAGAATGATAAAGAAGATTCAAAGAGAGTGAGATGCCAGCTCCTTTCATTCAGTCAGTAGCTTCAAACATTTCTGGACGTTTTTCAATGGCAAAAATCAATGAATATTGTAAATGCACAAACAGTAATTTCTCCGCATTGCAAGGTGCAATTCTGAAATTTTTTGCTTTTTCCTGCTAATCCTAGCATGATAAAGAAGATTCAAAGAGAGTGAGATGCCAGCTCTTTTCATTCAGTCAGTAGCTTCAAACATTTCTGGACGTTTTTCAATGGCAAAAATCAATGAATATTGTAAATGCACAAACAGTAATATCTCCGCATTGCAAGGTGCAATTCTGAAATTTTTTGCTTTTTCCTGCTAATCCTAGCATGATACAGAAGATTCAAAGAGAGTGAAATGCCAGCTCTTTTCATTCAGTCAGTAGCTTCAAACATTTCTGGACGTTTTTCAATGGCAAAAATCAATGAATATTGTAAATGCACAAACAGAAATTTCTCCGCATTGCAAGGTGCAATTCTGAAATTTTTTGCTTTTTCCTGCTAATCCTAGCATGATAAAGAAGATTCAAAGAGAGTGAGATGCCAGCTCTTTTCATTCAGTCAGTAGCTTCAAACATTTCTGGTATATGAATAACATGATGTTTTTCAATGGCAAAAATCAATGAATATTGTAAATGCACAAACAGTAATATCTCCGCATTGCAAGGTGCAATTCTGAAATTTTTTGCTTTTTCCTGCTAATCCTAGCATGATAAAGAAGATTCAAAGAGAGTGAGATGCCAGCTCTTTTCATTCAGTCAGTAGCTTCAAACATTTCTGGTATATGAATAACATGATGTTTTTCTATGGCAAAAATCAATGAATATTGTAAATGCACAAACAGTAATATCTCCGCATTGCAAGGTGCAATTCTGAAATTTTTTGCTTTTTCCTGCTAATCCTAGCATGATAAAGAAGATTCAAAGAGAGTGAGATGCCAACTCTTTTCATTCAGTCAGTAGCTTCAAACATTTCTGGACGTTTTTCAATGGCAAAAATCAATGAATATTGTAAATGCACAAACAGTAATTTCTCCGCATTGCAAGGTGCAATTCTGAAATTTTTTGCTTTTTCCTGCTAATCCTAGCATGATAAAGAAGATTCAAAGAGAGTGAGATGCCAGCTCTTTTCATTCAGTCAGTAGCTTCAAACATTTCTGGACGTTTTTCAATGGCAAAAATCAATGAATATTGTAAATGCACAAACAGTAATATCTCCGCATTGCAAGGTGCAATTCTGAAATTTTTTGCTTTTTCCTGCTAATCCTAGCATGATAAAGAAGATTCAAAGAGAGTGAGATGCCAGCTCTTTTCATTCAGTCAGTAGCTTCAAACATTTCTGGACGTTTTTCAATGGCAAAAATCAATGAATATTGTAAATGCACAAACAGTAATATCTCCACATTGCAAGGTGCAATTCTGAAATTTTTTGCTTTTTCCTGCTAATCCTAGCATGATAAAGAAGATTCAAAGAGAGTGAGATGCCAGCTCTTTTCATTCAGTCAGTAGCTTCAAACATTTCTGGTATATGAATAACATGATGTTTTTCAATGGCAAAAATCAATGAATATTGTAAATGCACAAACAGTAATATCTCCACATTGCAAGGTGCAATTCTGAAATTTTTTGCTTTTTCCTGCTAATCCTAGCATGATAAAGAATATTCAAAGAGAGTGAGATGCCAGCTCTTTTCATTCAGTCAGTAGCTTCAAACATTTCTGGTATATGAATAACATGATGTTTTTCAATGGCAAAAATCAATGAATATTGTAAATGCACAAACAGTAATATCTCCGCATTGCAAGGTGCAATTCTGAAATTTTTTGCTTTTTCCTGCTAATCCTAGCATGATAAAGAAGATTCAAAGAGAGTGAGATGCCAGCTCTTTTCATTCAGTCAGTAGCTTCAAACATTTCTGGACGTTTTTCAATGGCAAAAATCAATGAATATTGTAAATGCACAAACAGTAATATCTCCGCATTGCAAGGTGCAATTCTGAAATTTTTTGCTTTTTCCTGCTAATCCTAGCATGATAAAGAAGATACAAAGAGAGTGAGATGCCAGCTCTTTTCATTCAGTCAGTAGCTTCAAACATTTCTGGTATATGAATAACATGATGTTTTTCAATGGCAAAAATCAATGAATATTGTAAATGCACAAACAGTAATATCTCCGCATTGCAAGGTGCAATTCTGAAATTTTTTGCTTTTTCCTGCTAATCCTAGCATGATAAAGAAGATTCAAAGAGAGTGAGATGCCAGCTCTTTTCATTCAGTCAGTAGCTTCAAACATTTCTGGTATATGAATAACATGATGTTTTTCAATGGCAAAAATCAATGAATATTGTAAATGCACAAACAGTAATATCTCCGCATTGCAAGGTGCAATTCTGAAATTTTTTGCTTTTTCCTGCTAATCCTAGCATGATAAAGAAGATTCAAAGAGAGTGAGATGCCAGCTCCTTTCATTCAGTCAGTAGCTTCAAACATTTCTGGACGTTTTTCAATGGCAAAAATCAATGAATATTGTAAATGCACAAACAGTAATTTCTCCGCATTGCAAGGTGCAATTCTGAAATTTTTTGCTTTTTCCTGCTAATCCTAGCATGATAAAGAAGATTCAAAGAGAGTGAGATGCCAGCTCTTTTCATTCAGTCAGTAGCTTCAAACATTTCTGGACGTTTTTCAATGGCAAAAATCAATGAATATTGTAAATGCACAAACAGTAATATCTCCGCATTGCAAGGTGCAATTCTGAATTTTTTTGCTTTTTCCTGCTAATCCTAGCATGATAAAGAAGATTCAAAGAGAGTGAAATGCCAGCTCTTTTCATTCAGTCAGTAGCTTCAAACATTTCTGGACGTTTTTCAATGGCAAAAATCAATGAATATTGTAAATGCACAAACAGTAATTTCTCCGCATTGCAAGGTGCAATTCTGAAATTTTTTGCTTTTTCCTGCTAATCCTAGCATGATAAAGAAGATTCAAAGAGAGTGAGATGCCAGCTCTTTTCATTCAGTCAGTAGCTTCAAACATTTCTGGTATATGAATAACATGATGTTTTTCAATGGCAAAAATCAATGAATATTGTAAATGCACAAACAGTAATATCTCCGCATTGCAAGGTGCAATTCTGAAATTTTTTGCTTTTTCCTGCTAATCCTAGCATGATAAAGAAGATTCAAAGAGAGTGAGATGCCAGCTCTTTTCATTCAGTCAGTAGCTTCAAACATTTCTGGTATATGAATAACATGATGTTTTTCTATGGCAAAAATCAATGAATATTGTAAATGCACAAACAGTAATATCTCCGCATTGCAAGGTGCAATTCTGAAATTTTTTGCTTTTTCCTGCTAATCCTAGCATGATAAAGAAGATTCAAAGAGAGTGAGATGCCAACTCTTTTCATTCAGTCAGTAGCTTCAAACATTTCTGGACGTTTTTCAATGGCAAAAATCAATGAATATTGTAAATGCACAAACAGTAATTTCTCCGCATTGCAAGGTGCAATTCTGAAATTTTTTGCTTTTTCCTGCTAATCCTAGCATGATAAAGAAGATTCAAAGAGAGTGAGATGCCAGCTCTTTTCATTCAGTCAGTAGCTTCAAACATTTCTGGACGTTTTTCAATGGCAAAAATCAATGAATATTGTAAATGCACAAACAGTAATATCTCCGCATTGCAAGGTGCAATTCTGAAATTTTTTGCTTTTTCCTGCTAATCCTAGCATGATAAAGAAGATTCAAAGAGAGTGAGATGCCAGCTCTTTTCATTCAGTCAGTAGCTTCAAACATTTCTGGACGTTTTTCAATGGCAAAAATCAATGAATATTGTAAATGCACAAACAGTAATATCTCCGCATTGCAAGGTGCAATTCTGAAATTTTTTGCTTTTTCCTGCTAATCCTAGCATGATAAAGAAGATTCAAAGAGAGTGAGATGCCAGCTCTTTTCATTCAGTCAGTAGCTTCAAACATTTCTGGTATATGAATAACATGATGTTTTTCAATGGCAAAAATCAATGAATATTGTAAATGCACAAACAGTAATATCTCCACATTGCAAGGTGCAATTCTGAAATTTTTTGCTTTTTCCTGCTAATCCTAGCATGATAAAGAATATTCAAAGAGAGTGAGATGCCAGCTCTTTTCATTCAGTCAGTAGCTTCAAACATTTCTGGTATATGAATAACATGATGTTTTTCAATGGCAAAAATCAATGAATATTGTAAATGCACAAACAGTAATATCTCCGCATTGCAAGGTGCAATTCTGAAATTTTTTGCTTTTTCCTGCTAATCCTAGCATGATAAAGAAGATTCAAAGAGAGTGAGATGCCAGCTCTTTTCATTCAGTCAGTAGCTTCAAACATTTCTGGACGTTTTTCAATGGCAAAAATCAATGAATATTGTAAATGCACAAACAGTAATATCTCCACATTGCAAGGTGCAATTCTGAAATTTTTTGCTTTTTCCTGCTAATCCTAGCATGATAAAGAATATTCAAAGAGAGTGAGATGCCAGCTCTTTTCATTCAGTCAGTAGCTTCAAACATTTCTGGACGTTTTTCAATGGCAAAAATCAATGAATATTGTAAATGCACAAACAGTAATATCTCCGCATTGCAAGGTGCAATTCTGAAATTTTTTGCTTTTTCCTGCTAATCCTAGCATGATAAAGAAGATTCAAAGAGAGTGAGATGCCAGCTCTTTTCATTCAGTCAGTAGCTTCAAACATTTCTGGACGTTTTTCAATGGCAAAAATCAATGAATATTGTAAATGCACAAACAGTAATATCTCCGCATTGCAAGGTGCAATTCTGAAATTTTTTGCTTTTTCCTGCTAATCCTAGCATGATAAAGAAGATTCAAAGAGAGTGAGATGCCAGCTCTTTTCATTCAGTCAGTAGCTTCAAACATTTCTGGTATATGAATAACATGATGTTTTTCAATGGCAAAAATCAATGAATATTGTAAATGCACAAACAGTAATATCTCCACATTGCAAGGTGCAATTCTGAAATTTTTTGCTTTTTCCTGCTAATCCTAGCATGATAAAGAATATTCAAAGAGAGTGAGATGCCAGCTCTTTTCATTCAGTCAGTAGCTTCAAACATTTCTGGTATATGAATAACATGATGTTTTTCAATGGCAAAAATCAATGAATATTGTAAATGCACAAACAGTAATATCTCCGCATTGCAAGGTGCAATTCTGAAATTTTTTGCTTTTTCCTGCTAATCCTAGCATGATAAAGAAGATTCAAAGAGAGTGAGATGCCAGCTCTTTTCATTCAGTCAGTAGCTTCAAACATTTCTGGACGTTTTTCAATGGCAAAAATCAATGAATATTGTAAATGCACAAACAGTAATATCTCCGCATTGCAAGGTGCAATTCTGAAATTTTTTGCTTTTTCCTGCTAATCCTAGCATGATAAAGAAGATTCAAAGAGAGTGAGATGCCAGCTCTTTTCATTCAGTCAGTAGCTTCAAACATTTCTGGTATATGAATAACATGATGTTTTTCAATGGCAAAAATCAATGAATATTGTAAATGCACAAACAGTAATATCTCCGCATTGCAAGGTGCAATTCTGAAATTTTTTGCTTTTTCCTGCTAATCCTAGCATGATAAAGAAGATTCAAAGAGAGTGAGATGCCAGCTCTTTTCATTCAGTCAGTAGCTTCAAACATTTCTGGTATATGAATAACATGATGTTTTTCAATGGCAAAAATTAATGAATATTGTAAATGCACAAACAGTAATATCTCCGCATTGCAAGGTGCAATTCTGAAATTTTTTGCTTTTTCCTGCTAATCCTAGCATGATAAAGAAGATTCAAAGAGAGTGAGATGCCAGCTCCTTTCATTCAGTCAGTAGCTTCAAACATTTCTGGACGTTTTTCAATGGCAAAAATCAATGAATATTGTAAATGCACAAACAGTAATTTCTCCGCATTGCAAGGTGCAATTCTGAAATTTTTTGCTTTTTCCTGCTAATCCTAGCATGATAAAGAAGATTCAAAGAGAGTGAGATGCCAGCTCTTTTCATTCAGTCAGTAGCTTCAAACATTTCTGGACGTTTTTCAATGGCAAAAATCAATGAATATTGTAAATGCACAAACAGTAATATCTCCGCATTGCAAGGTGCAATTCTGAAATTTTTTGCTTTTTCCTGCTAATCCTAGCATGATAAAGAAGATTCAAAGAGAGTGAAATGCCAGCTCTTTTCATTCAGTCAGTAGCTTCAAACATTTCTGGACGTTTTTCAATGGCAAAAATCAATGAATATTGTAAATGCACAAACAGTAATTTCTCCGCATTGCAAGGTGCAATTCTGAAATTTTTTGCTTTTTCCTGCTAATCCTAGCATGATAAAGAAGATTCAAAGAGAGTGAGATGCCAGCTCTTTTCATTCAGTCAGTAGCTTCAAACATTTCTGGTATATGAATAACATGATGTTTTTCAATGGCAAAAATCAATGAATATTGTAAATGCACAAACAGTAATATCTCCGCATTGCAAGGTGCAATTCTGAAATTTTTTGCTTTTTCCTGCTAATCCTAGCATGATAAAGAAGATTCAAAGAGAGTGAGATGCCAGCTCTTTTCATTCAGTCAGTAGCTTCAAACATTTCTGGTATATGAATAACATGATGTTTTTCTATGGCAAAAATCAATGAATATTGTAAATGCACAAACAGTAATATCTCCGCATTGCAAGGTGCAATTCTGAAATTTTTTGCTTTTTCCTGCTAATCCTAGCATGATAAAGAAGATTCAAAGAGAGTGAGATGCCAACTCTTTTCATTCAGTCAGTAGCTTCAAACATTTCTGGACGTTTTTCAATGGCAAAAATCAATGAATATTGTAAATGCACAAACAGTAATATCTCCGCATTGCAAGGTGCAATTCTGAAATTTTTTGCTTTTTCCTGCTAATCCTAGCATGATAAAGAAGATTCAAAGAGAGTGAAATGCCAGCTCTTTTCATTCAGTCAGTAGCTTCAAACATTTCTGGACGTTTTTCAATGGCAAAAATCAATGAATATTGTAAATGCACAAACAGTAATTTCTCCGCATTGCAAGGTGCAATTCTGAAATTTTTTGCTTTTTCCTGCTAATCCTAGCATGATAAAGAAGATTCAAAGAGAGTGAGATGCCAGCTCTTTTCATTCAGTCAGTAGCTTCAAACATTTCTGGTATATGAATAACATGATGTTTTTCAATGGCAAAAATCAATGAATATTGTAAATGCACAAACAGTAATATCTCCGCATTGCAAGGTGCAATTCTGAAATTTTTTGCTTTTTCCTGCTAATCCTAGCATGATAAAGAAGATTCAAAGAGAGTGAGATGCCAGCTCTTTTCATTCAGTCAGTAGCTTCAAACATTTCTGGTATATGAATAACATGATGTTTTTCTATGGCAAAAATCAATGAATATTGTAAATGCACAAACAGTAATATCTCCGCATTGCAAGGTGCAATTCTGAAATTTTTTGCTTTTTCCTGCTAATCCTAGCATGATAAAGAAGATTCAAAGAGAGTGAGATGCCAACTCTTTTCATTCAGTCAGTAGCTTCAAACATTTCTGGACGTTTTTCAATGGCAAAAATCAATGAATATTGTAAATGCACAAACAGTAATTTCTCTGCATTGCAAGGTGCAATTCTGAAATTTTTTGCTTTTTCCTGCTAATCCTAGCATGATAAAGAAGATTCAAAGAGAGTGAGATGCCAGCTCTTTTCATTCAGTCAGTAGCTTCAAACATTTCTGGACGTTTTTCAATGGCAAAAATCAATGAATATTGTAAATGCACAAACAGTAATATCTCCGCATTGCAAGGTGCAATTCTGAAATTTTTTGCTTTTTCCTGCTAATCCTAGCATGATAAAGAAGATTCAAAGAGAGTGAGATGCCAGCTCTTTTCATTCAGTCAGTAGCTTCAAACATTTCTGGACGTTTTTCAATGGCAAAAATCAATGAATATTGTAAATGCACAAACAGTAATATCTCCGCATTGCAAGGTGCAATTCTGAAATTTTTTGCTTTTTCCTGCTAATCCTAGCATGATAAAGAAGATTCAAAGAGAGTGAGATGCCAGCTCTTTTCATTCAGTCAGTAGCTTCAAACATTTCTGGTATATGAATAACATGATGTTTTTCAATGGCAAAAATCAATGAATATTGTAAATGCACAAACAGTAATATCTCCACATTGCAAGGTGCAATTCTGAAATTTTTTGCTTTTTCCTGCTAATCCTAGCATGATAAAGAATATTCAAAGAGAGTGAGATGCCAGCTCTTTTCATTCAGTCAGTAGCTTCAAACATTTCTGGTATATGAATAACATGATGTTATTCAATGGCAAAAATCAATGAATATTGTAAATGCACAAACAGTAATATCTCCGCATTGCAAGGTGCAATTCTGAAATTTTTTGCTTTTTCCTGCTAATCCTAGCATGATAAAGAAGATTCAAAGAGAGTGAAATGCCAGCTCTTTTCATTCAGTCAGTAGCTTCAAACATTTCTGGACGTTTTTCAATGGCAAAAATCAATGAATATTGTAAATGCACAAACAGTAATTTCTCCGCATTGCAAGGTGCAATTCTGAAATTTTTTGCTTTTTCCTGCTAATCCTAGCATGATAAAGAAGATTCAAAGAGAGTGAGATGCCAGCTCTTTTCATTCAGTCAGTAGCTTCAAACATTTCTGGTATATGAATAACATGATGTTTTTCAATGGCAAAAATCAATGAATATTGTAAATGCACAAACAGTAATATCTCCGCATTGCAAGGTGCAATTCTGAAATTTTTTGCTTTTTCCTGCTAATCCTAGCATGATAAAGAAGATTCAAAGAGAGTGAGATGCCAGCTCTTTTCATTCAGTCAGTAGCTTCAAACATTTCTGGTATATGAATAACATGATGTTTTTCTATGGCAAAAATCAATGAATATTGTAAATGCACAAACAGTAATATCTCCGCATTGCAAGGTGCAATTCTGAAATTTTTTGCTTTTTCCTGCTAATCCTAGCATGATAAAGAAGATTCAAAGAGAGTGAGATGCCAACTCTTTTCATTCAGTCAGTAGCTTCAAACATTTCTGGACGTTTTTCAATGGCAAAAATCAATGAATATTGTAAATGCACAAACAGTAATATCTCCGCATTGCAAGGTGCAATTCTGAAATTTTTTGCTTTTTCCTGCTAATCCTAGCATGATAAAGAAGATTCAAAGAGAGTGAAATGCCAGCTCTTTTCATTCAGTCAGTAGCTTCAAACATTTCTGGACGTTTTTCAATGGCAAAAATCAATGAATATTGTAAATGCACAAACAGTAATTTCTCCGCATTGCAAGGTGCAATTCTGAAATTTTTTGCTTTTTCCTGCTAATCCTAGCATGATAAAGAAGATTCAAAGAGAGTGAGATGCCAGCTCTTTTCATTCAGTCAGTAGCTTCAAACATTTCTGGTATATGAATAACATGATGTTTTTCAATGGCAAAAATCAATGAATATTGTAAATGCACAAACAGTAATATCTCCGCATTGCAAGGTGCAATTCTGAAATTTTTTGCTTTTTCCTGCTAATCCTAGCATGATAAAGAAGATTCAAAGAGAGTGAGATGCCAGCTCTTTTCATTCAGTCAGTAGCTTCAAACATTTCTGGTATATGAATAACATGATGTTTTTCTATGGCAAAAATCAATGAATATTGTAAATGCACAAACAGTAATATCTCCGCATTGCAAGGTGCAATTCTGAAATTTTTTGCTTTTTCCTGCTAATCCTAGCATGATAAAGAAGATTCAAAGAGAGTGAGATGCCAACTCTTTTCATTCAGTCAGTAGCTTCAAACATTTCTGGACGTTTTTCAATGGCAAAAATCAATGAATATTGTAAATGCACAAACAGTAATTTCTCTGCATTGCAAGGTGCAATTCTGAAATTTTTTGCTTTTTCCTGCTAATCCTAGCATGATAAAGAAGATTCAAAGAGAGTGAGATGCCAGCTCTTTTCATTCAGTCAGTAGCTTCAAACATTTCTGGACGTTTTTCAATGGCAAAAATCAATGAATATTGTAAATGCACAAACAGTAATATCTCCGCATTGCAAGGTGCAATTCTGAAATTTTTTGCTTTTTCCTGCTAATCCTAGCATGATAAAGAAGATTCAAAGAGAGTGAGATGCCAGCTCTTTTCATTCAGTCAGTAGCTTCAAACATTTCTGGACGTTTTTCAATGGCAAAAATCAATGAATATTGTAAATGCACAAACAGTAATATCTCCGCATTGCAAGGTGCAATTCTGAAATTTTTTGCTTTTTCCTGCTAATCCTAGCATGATAAAGAAGATTCAAAGAGAGTGAGATGCCAGCTCTTTTCATTCAGTCAGTAGCTTCAAACATTTCTGGTATATGAATAACATGATGTTTTTCAATGGCAAAAATCAATGAATATTGTAAATGCACAAACAGTAATATCTCCACATTGCAAGGTGCAATTCTGAAATTTTTTGCTTTTTCCTGCTAATCCTAGCATGATAAAGAATATTCAAAGAGAGTGAGATGCCAGCTCTTTTCATTCAGTCAGTAGCTTCAAACATTTCTGGTATATGAATAACATGATGTTATTCAATGGCAAAAATCAATGAATATTGTAAATGCACAAACAGTAATTTCTCCGCATTGCAAGGTGCAATTCTGAAATTTTTTGCTTTTTCCTGCTAATCCTAGCATGATAAAGAAGATTCAAAGAGAGTGAGATGCCAGCTCTTTTCATTCAGTCAGTAGCTTCAAACATTTCTGGTATATGAATAACATGATGTTTTTCAATGGCAAAAATCAATGAATATTGTAAATGCACAAACAGTAATATCTCCGCATTGCAAGGTGCAATTCTGAAATTTTTTGCTTTTTCCTGCTAATCCTAGCATGATAAAGAAGATTCAAAGAGAGTGAGATGCCAGCTCTTTTCATTCAGTCAGTAGCTTCAAACATTTCTGGTATATGAATAACATGATGTTTTTCTATGGCAAAAATCAATGAATATTGTAAATGCACAAACAGTAATATCTCCGCATTGCAAGGTGCAATTCTGAAATTTTTTGCTTTTTCCTGCTAATCCTAGCATGATAAAGAAGATTCAAAGAGAGTGAGATGCCAACTCTTTTCATTCAGTCAGTAGCTTCAAACATTTCTGGACGTTTTTCAATGGCAAAAATCAATGAATATTGTAAATGCACAAACAGTAATTTCTCTGCATTGCAAGGTGCAATTCTGAAATTTTTTGCTTTTTCCTGCTAATCCTAGCATGATAAAGAAGATTCAAAGAGAGTGAGATGCCAGCTCTTTTCATTCAGTCAGTAGCTTCAAACATTTCTGGACGTTTTTCAATGGCAAAAATCAATGAATATTGTAAATGCACAAACAGTAATATCTCCGCATTGCAAGGTGCAATTCTGAAATTTTTTGCTTTTTCCTGCTAATCCTAGCATGATAAAGAAGATTCAAAGAGAGTGAGATGCCAGCTCTTTTCATTCAGTCAGTAGCTTCAAACATTTCTGGACGTTTTTCAATGGCAAAAATCAATGAATATTGTAAATGCACAAACAGTAATATCTCCGCATTGCAAGGTGCAATTCTGAAATTTTTTGCTTTTTCCTGCTAATCCTAGCATGATAAAGAAGATTCAAAGAGAGTGAGATGCCAGCTCTTTTCATTCAGTCAGTAGCTTCAAACATTTCTGGTATATGAATAACATGATGTTTTTCAATGGCAAAAATCAATGAATATTGTAAATGCACAAACAGTAATATCTCCACATTGCAAGGTGCAATTCTGAAATTTTTTGCTTTTTCCTGCTAATCCTAGCATGATAAAGAATATTCAAAGAGAGTGAGATGCCAGCTCTTTTCATTCAGTCAGTAGCTTCAAACATTTCTGGTATATGAATAACATGATGTTATTCAATGGCAAAAATCAATGAATATTGTAAATGCACAAACAGTAATATCTCCGCATTGCAAGGTGCAATTCTGAAATTTTTTGCTTTTTCCTGCTAATCCTAGCATGATAAAGAAGATTCAAAGAGAGTGAAATGCCAGCTCTTTTCATTCAGTCAGTAGCTTCAAACATTTCTGGACGTTTTTCAATGGCAAAAATCAATGAATATTGTAAATGCACAAACAGTAATTTCTCCGCATTGCAAGGTGCAATTCTGAAATTTTTTGCTTTTTCCTGCTAATCCTAGCATGATAAAGAAGATTCAAAGAGAGTGAGATGCCAGCTCTTTTCATTCAGTCAGTAGCTTCAAACATTTCTGGTATATGAATAACATGATGTTTTTCAATGGCAAAAATCAATGAATATTGTAAATGCACAAACAGTAATATCTCCGCATTGCAAGGTGCAATTCTGAAATTTTTTGCTTTTTCCTGCTAATCCTAGCATGATAAAGAAGATTCAAAGAGAGTGAGATGCCAGCTCTTTTCATTCAGTCAGTAGCTTCAAACATTTCTGGTATATGAATAACATGATGTTTTTCTATGGCAAAAATCAATGAATATTGTAAATGCACAAACAGTAATATCTCCGCATTGCAAGGTGCAATTCTGAAATTTTTGCTTTTTCCTGCTAATCCTAGCATGATAAAGAAGATTCAAAGAGAGTGAGATGCCAACTCTTTTCATTCAGTCAGTAGCTTCAAACATTTCTGGACGTTTTTCAATGGCAAAAATCAATGAATATTGTAAATGCACAAACAGTAATATCTCCGCATTGCAAGGTGCAATTCTGAAATTTTTTGCTTTTTCCTGCTAATCCTAGCATGATAAAGAAGATTCAAAGAGAGTGAAATGCCAGCTCTTTTCATTCAGTCAGTAGCTTCAAACATTTCTGGACGTTTTTCAATGGCAAAAATCAATGAATATTGTAAATGCACAAACAGTAATTTCTCCGCATTGCAAGGTGCAATTCTGAAATTTTTTGCTTTTTCCTGCTAATCCTAGCATGATAAAGAAGATTCAAAGAGAGTGAGATGCCAGCTCTTTTCATTCAGTCAGTAGCTTCAAACATTTCTGGTATATGAATAACATGATGTTTTTCTATGGCAAAAATCAATGAATATTGTAAATGCACAAACAGTAATATCTCCGCATTGCAAGGTGCAATTCTGAAATTTTTTGCTTTTTCCTGCTAATCCTAGCATGATAAAGAAGATTCAAAGAGAGTGAGATGCCAACTCTTTTCATTCAGTCAGTAGCTTCAAACATTTCTGGACGTTTTTCAATGGCAAAAATCAATGAATATTGTAAATGCACAAACAGTAATTTCTCTGCATTGCAAGGTGCAATTCTGAAATTTTTTGCTTTTTCCTGCTAATCCTAGCATGATAAAGAAGATTCAAAGAGAGTGAGATGCCAGCTCTTTTCATTCAGTCAGTAGCTTCAAACATTTCTGGACGTTTTTCAATGGCAAAAATCAATGAATATTGTAAATGCACAAACAGTAATATCTCCGCATTGCAAGGTGCAATTCTGAAATTTTTTGCTTTTTCCTGCTAATCCTAGCATGATAAAGAAGATTCAAAGAGAGTGAGATGCCAGCTCTTTTCATTCAGTCAGTAGCTTCAAACATTTCTGGACGTTTTTCAATGGCAAAAATCAATGAATATTGTAAATGCACAAACAGTAATATCTCCGCATTGCAAGGTGCAATTCTGAAATTTTTTGCTTTTTCCTGCTAATCCTAGCATGATAAAGAAGATTCAAAGAGAGTGAGATGCCAGCTCTTTTCATTCAGTCAGTAGCTTCAAACATTTCTGGTATATGAATAACATGATGTTTTTCAATGGCAAAAATCAATGAATATTGTAAATGCACAAACAGTAATATCTCCACATTGCAAGGTGCAATTCTGAAATTTTTTGCTTTTTCCTGCTAATCCTAGCATGATAAAGAATATTCAAAGAGAGTGAGATGCCAGCTCTTTTCATTCAGTCAGTAGCTTCAAACATTTCTGGTATATGAATAACATGATGTTATTCAATGGCAAAAATCAATGAATATTGTAAATGCACAAACAGTAATATCTCCGCATTGCAAGGTGCAATTCTGAAATTTTTTGCTTTTTCCTGCTAATCCTAGCATGATAAAGAAGATTCAAAGAGAGTGAGATGCCAGCTCTTTTCATTCAGTCAGTAGCTTCAAACATTTCTGGACGTTTTTCAATGGCAAAAATCAATGAATATTGTAAATGCACAAACAGTAATATCTCCGCATTGCAAGGTGCAATTCTGAAATTTTTTGCTTTTTCCTGCTAATCCTAGCATGATAAAGAAGATTCAAAGAGAGTGAGATGCCAGCTCTTTTCATTCAGTCAGTAGCTTCAAACATTTCTGGTATATGAATAACATGATGTTTTTCAATGGCAAAAATCAATGAATATTGTAAATGCACAAACAGTAATATCTCCACATTGCAAGGTGCAATTCTGAAATTTTTTGCTTTTTCCTGCTAATCCTAGCATGATAAAGAACATTCAAAGAGAGTGAGATGCCAGCTCTATTCATTCAGTCAGTAGCTTCAAACATTTCTGGACGTTTTTCAATGGCAAAAATCAATGAATATTGTAAATGCACAAACAGTAATATCTCCGCATTGCAAGGTGCAATTCTGAAATTTTTTGCTTTTTCCTGCTAATCATAGCATGATAAAGAAGATTCAAAGAGAGTGAGATGCCAGCTCTTTTCATTCAGTCAGTAGCTTCAAACATTTCTGGTATATGAATAACATGATGTTTTTCAATGGCAAAAATCAATGAATATTGTAAATGCACAAACAGTAATATCTCCACATTGCAAGGTGCAATTCTGAAATTTTTTGCTTTTTCCTGCTAATCCTAGCATGATAAAGAAGATTCAAAGAGAGTGAGATGCCAGCTCCTTTCATTCAGTCAGTAGCTTCACACATTTCTGGTATATGAATAACATGATGTTTTTCAATGGCAAAAATCAATGAATATTGTAAATGCACAAACAGTAATATCTCCGCATTGCAAGGTGCAATTCTGAAATTTTTTGCTTTTTCCTGCTAATCCTAGCATGATAAAGAAGATTCAAAGAGAGTGAGATGCCAGCTCTTTTCATTCAGTCAGTAGCTTCAAACATTTCTGGTATATGAATAACATGATGTTTTTCAATGGCAAAAATCTATGAATATTGTAAATGCACAAACAGTAATATCTCCACATTGCAAGGTGCAATTCTGAAATTTTTTGCTTTTTCCTGCTAATCCTAGCATGATAAAGAATATTCAAAGAGAGTGAGATGCCAGCTCTTTTCATTCAGTCAGTAGCTTCAAACATTTCTGGTATATGAATAACATGATGTTATTCAATGGCAAAAATCAATGAATATTGTAAATGCACAAACAGTAATATCTCCGCATTGCAAGGTGCAATTCTGAAATTTTTTGCTTTTTCCTGCTAATCCTAGCATGATAAAGAAGATTCAAAGAGAGTGAGATGCCAGCTCTTTTCATTCAGTCAGTAGCTTCAAACATTTCTGGACGTTTTTCAATGGCAAAAATCAATGAATATTGTAAATGCACAAACAGTAATATCTCCGCATTGCAAGGTGCAATTCTGAAATTTTTTGCTTTTTCCTGCTAATCCTAGCATGATAAAGAAGATTCAAAGAGAGTGAGATGCCAGCTCTTTTCATTCAGTCAGTAGCTTCAAACATTTCTGGTATATGAATAACATGATGTTTTTCAATGGCAAAAATCAATGAATATTGTAAATGCACAAACAGTAATATCTCCACATTGCAAGGTGCAATTCTGAAATTTTTTGCTTTTTCCTGCTAATCCTAGCATGATAAAGAACATTCAAAGAGAGTGAGATGCCAGCTCTATTCATTCAGTCAGTAGCTTCAAACATTTCTGGACGTTTTTCAATGGCAAAAATCAATGAATATTGTAAATGCACAAACAGTAATATCTCCGCATTGCAAGGTGCAATTCTGAAATTTTTTGCTTTTTCCTGCTAATCATAGCATGATAAAGAAGATTCAAAGAGAGTGAGATGCCAGCTCTTTTCATTCAGTCAGTAGCTTCAAACATTTCTGGTATATGAATAACATGATGTTTTTCAATGGCAAAAATCAATGAATATTGTAAATGCACAAACAGTAATATCTCCACATTGCAAGGTGCAATTCTGAAATTTTTTGCTTTTTCCTGCTAATCCTAGCATGATAAAGAAGATTCAAAGAGAGTGAGATGCCAGCTCCTTTCATTCAGTCAGTAGCTTCAAACATTTCTGGTATATGAATAACATGATGTTTTTCAATGGCAAAAATCAATGAATATTGTAAATGCACAAACAGTAATATCTCCACATTGCAAGGTGCAATTCTGAAATTTTTTGCTTTTTCCTGCTAATCCTAGCATGATAAAGAAGATTCAAAGAGAGTGAGTTGCCCGCTCTTTTCATTCAGTCAGTAGCTTCAAACATTTCTGGACGTTTTTCAATGGCAAAAATCAATGAATATTGTAAATGCACAAACAGTAATATCTCCGCATTGCAAGGTGCAATTCTGAAATTTTTTGCTTTTTCCTGCTAATCCTAGCATGATAAAGAAGATTCAAAGAGAGTGAGATGCCAGCTCTTTTCATTCAGTCAGTAGCTTCAAACATTTCTGGTATATGAATAACATGATGTTTTTCAATGGCAAAAATCAATGAATATTGTAAATGCACAAACAGTAATATCTCCACATTGCAAGGTGCAATTCTGAAATTTTTTGCTTTTTCCTGCTAATCCTAGCATGATAAAGAACATTCAAAGAGAGTGAGATGCCAGCTCTATTCATTCAGTCAGTAGCTTCAAACATTTCTGGACGTTTTTCAATGGCAAAAATCAATGAATATTGTAAATGCACAAACAGTAATATCTCCGCATTGCAAGGTGCAATTCTGAAATTTTTTGCTTTTTCCTGCTAATCATAGCATGATAAAGAAGATTCAAAGAGAGTGAGATGCCAGCTCTTTTCATTCAGTCAGTAGCTTCAAACATTTCTGGTATATGAATAACATGATGTTTTTCAATGGCAAAAATCAATGAATATTGTAAATGCACAAACAGTAATATCTCCACATTGCAAGGTGCAATTCTGAAATTTTTTGCTTTTTCCTGCTAATCCTAGCATGATAAAGAAGATTCAAAGAGAGTGAGATGCCAGCTCCTTTCATTCAGTCAGTAGCTTCAAACATTTCTGGTATATGAATAACATGATGTTTTTCAATGGCAAAAATCAATGAATATTGTAAATGCACAAACAGTAATTTCTCCGCATTGCAAGGTGCAATTCTGAAATTTTTTGCTTTTTCCTGCTAATCCTAGCATGATAAAGAAGATTCAAAGAGAGTGAGATGCCAGCTCTTTTCATTCAGTCAGTAGCTTCAAACATTTCTGGACGTTTTTCAATGGCAAAAATCAATGAATATTGTAAATGCACAAACAGTAATATCTCCGCATTGCAAGGTGCAATTCTGAAATTTTTTGCTTTTTCCTGCTAATCCTAGCATGATAAAGAAGATTCAAAGAGAGTGAAATGCCAGCTCTTTTCATTCAGTCAGTAGCTTCAAACATTTCTGGACGTTTTTCAATGGCAAAAATCAATGAATATTGTAAATGCACAAACAGTAATTTCTCCGCATTGCAAGGTGCAATTCTGAAATTTTTTGCTTTTTCCTGCTAATCCTAGCATGATAAAGAAGATTCAAAGAGAGTGAGATGCCAGCTCTTTTCATTCAGTCAGTAGCTTCAAACATTTCTGGTATATGAATAACATGATGTTTTTCAATGGCAAAAATCAATGAATATTGTAAATGCACAAACAGTAATATCTCCGCATTGCAAGGTGCAATTCTGAAATTTTTTGCTTTTTCCTGCTAATCCTAGCATGATAAAGAAGATTCAAAGAGAGTGAAATGCCAGCTCTTTTCATTCAGTCAGTAGCTTCAAACATTTCTGGTATATGAATAACATGATGTTTTTCAATGGCAAAAATCAATGAATATTGTAAATGCACAAACAGTAATATCTCCGCATTGCAAGGTGCAATTCTGAAATTTTTTGCTTTTTCCTGCTAATCCTAGCATGATAAAGAAGATTCAAAGAGAGTGAGATGCCAGCTCTTTTCATTCAGTCAGTAGCTTCAAACATTTCTGGTATATGAATAACATGATGTTTTTCAATGGCAAAAATCAATGAATATTGGAAATGCACAAACAGTAATAACTCCGCATTGCAAGGTGCAATTCTGAAATTTTTTGCTTTTTCCTGCTAATCCTAGCATGATAAAGAAGATTCAAAGAGAGTGAGATGCCAGCTCCTTTCATTCAGTCAGTAGCTTCAAAAATTTCTGGATGTTTTTCAATGGCAAAAATCAATGAATATTGTAAATGCACAAACAGTAATTTCTCCGCATTGCAAGGTGCAATTCTGAAATTTTTTGCTTTTTCCTGCTAATCCTAGCATGATAAAGAAGATTCAAAGAGAGTGAGATGCCAGCTCTTTTCATTCAGTCAGTAGCTTCAAACATTTCTGGACGTTTTTCAATGGCAAAAATCAATGAATATTGTAAATGCACAAACAGTAATATCTCCGCATTGCAAGGTGCAATTCTGAAATTTTTTGCTTTTTCCTGCTAATCCTAGCATGATAAAGAAATTCAAAGAGAGTGAGATGCCAGCTCTTTTCATTCAGTCAGTAGCTTCAAACATTTCTGGTATATGAATAACATGATGTTTTTCAGTGGCAAAAATCAATGAATATTGTAAATGCACAAAGAGTAATATCTCCGCATTGCAAGGTGCAATTCTGAAATTTTTTGCTTTTTCCTGCTAATCCTAGCATGATAAAGAAGATTCAAAGAGAGTGAGATGCCAGCTCTTTTCATTCAGTCAGTAGCTTCAAACATTTCTGGACGTTTTTCAATGGCAAAAATCAATGAATATTGTAAATGCACAAACAGTAATATCTCCGCATTGCAAGGTGCAATTCTGAAATTTTTTGCTTTTTCCTGCTAATCCTAGCATGATAAAGAAGATTCAAAGAGAGTGAGATGCCAGCTCTTTTCATTCAGTCAGTAGCTTCAAACATTTCTGGTATATGAATAACATGATGTTTTTCAATGGCAAAAATCAATGAATATTCTAAATGCACAAACAGTAATATCTCCGCATTGCAAGGTGCAATTCTGAAATTTTTTGCTTTTTCCTGCTAATCCTAGCATGATAAAGAAGATTCAAAGAGAGTGAGATGCCAACTCTTTTCATTCAGTCAGTAGCTTCAAACATTTCTGGACGTTTTTCAATGGCAAAAATCAATGAATATTGTAAATGCACAAACAGTAATTTCTCCGCATTGCAAGGTGCAATTCTGAAATTTTTTGCTTTTTCCTGCTAATCCTAGCATGATAAAGAAGATTCAAAGAGAGTGAGATGCCAGCTCTTTTCATTCAGTCAGTAGCTTCAAACATTTCTGGACGTTTTTCAATGGCAAAAATCAATGAATATTGTAAATGCACAAACAGTAATATCTCCGCATTGCAAGGTGCAATTCTGAAATTTTTTGCTTTTTCCTGCTAATCCTAGCATGATAAAGAAGATTCAAAGAGAGTGAGATGCCAGCTCTTTTCATTCAGTCAGTAGCTTCAAACAGTTCTGGACGTTTTTCAATGGCAAAAATCAATGAATATTGTAAATGCACAAACAGTAATATCTCCGCATTGCAAGGTGCAATTCTGAAATTTTTTGCTTTTTCCTGCTAATCCTAGCATGATAAAGAAGATTCAAAGAGAGTGAGATGCCAGCTCTTTTCATTCAGTCAGTAGCTTCAAACATTTCTGGTATATGAATAACATGATGTTTTTCAATGGCAAAAATCAATGAATATTGTAAATGCACAAACAGTAATATCTCCGCATTGCAAGGTGCAATTCTGAAATTTTTTGCTTTTTCCTGCTAATCCTAGCATGATAAAGAAGATTCAAAGAGAGTGAGATGCCAGCTCTTTTCATTCAGTCAGTAGCTTCAAACATTTCTGGACGTTTTTCAATGGCAAAAATCAATGAATATTGTAAATGCACAAACAGTAATATCTCCGCATTGCAAGGTGCAATTCTGAAATTTTTTGCTTTTTCCTGCTAATCCTAGCATGATAAAGAAGATTCAAAGAGAGTGAGATGCCAGCTCTTTTCATTCAGTCAGTAGCTTCAAACATTTCTGGTATATGAATAACATGATGTTTTTCAATGGCAAAAATCAATGAATATTGTAAATGCACAAACAGTAATATCTCCACATTGCAAGGTGCAATTCTGAAATTTTTTGCTTTTTCCTGCTAATCCTAGCATGATAAAGAATATTCAAAGAGAGTGAGATGCCAGCTCTTTTCATTCAGTCAGTAGCTTCAAACATTTCTGGTATATGAATAACATGATGTTTTTCAATGGCAAAAATCAATGAATATTGTAAATGCACAAACAGTAATATCTCCGCATTGCAAGGTGCAATTCTGAAATTTTTTGCTTTTTCCTGCTAATCCTAGCATGATAAAGAAGATTCAAAGAGAGTGAGATGCCAGCTCTTTTCATTCAGTCAGTAGCTTCAAACATTTCTGGACGTTTTTCAATGGCAAAAATCAATGAATATTGTAAATGCACAAACAGTAATATCTCCGCATTGCAAGGTGCAATTCTGAAATTTTTTGCTTTTTCCTGCTAATCCTAGCATGATAAAGAAGATTCAAAGAGAGTGAGATGCCAGCTCTTTTCATTCAGTCAGTAGCTTCAAACATTTCTGGTATATGAATAACATGATGTTTTTCAATGGCAAAAATCAATGAATATTGTAAATGCACAAACAGTAATATCTCCACATTGCAAGGTGCAATTCTGAAATTTTTTGCTTTTTCCTGCTAATCCTAGCATGATAAAGAACATTCAAAGAGAGTGAGATGCCAGCTCTATTCATTCAGTCAGTAGCTTCAAACATTTCTGGACGTTTTTCAATGGCAAAAATCAATGAATATTGTAAATGCACAAACAGTAATATCTCCGCATTGCAAGGTGCAATTCTGAAATTTTTTGCTTTTTCCTGCTAATCATAGCATGATAAAGAAGATTCAAAGAGAGTGAGATGCCAGCTCTTTTCATTCAGTCAGTAGCTTCAAACATTTCTGGCATATGAATAACATGATGTTTTTCAATGGCAAAAATCAATGAATATTGTAAATGCACAAACAGTAATATCTCCACATTGCAAGGTGCAATTCTGAAATTTTTTGCTTTTTCCTGCTAATCCTAGCATGATAAAGAAGATTCAAAGAGAGTGAGATGCCAGCTCCTTTCATTCAGTCAGTAGCTTCAAACATTTCTGGACGTTTTTCAATGGCAAAAATCAATGAATATTGTAAATGCACAAACAGTAATTTCTCCGCATTGCAAGGTGCAATTCTGAAATTTTTTGCTTTTTCCTGCTAATCCTAGCATGATAAAGAAGATTCAAAGAGAGTGAGATGCCAGCTCTTTTCATTCAGTCAGTAGCTTCAAACATTTCTGGACGTTTTTCAATGGCAAAAATCAATGAATATTGTAAATGCACAAACAGTAATATCTCCGCATTGCAAGGTGCAATTCTGAAATTTTTTGCTTTTTCCTGCTAATCCTAGCATGATAAAGAAGATTCAAAGAGAGTGAGATGCCAGCTCTTTTCATTCAGTCAGTAGCTTCAAACATTTCTGGTATATGAATAACATGATGTTTTTCAGTGGCAAAAATCAATGAATATTGTAAATGCACAAACAGTAATATCTCCGCATTGCAAGGTGCAATTCTGAAATTTTTTGCTTTTTCCTGCTAATCCTAGCATGATAAAGAAGATTCAAAGAGAGTGAGATGCCAGCTCTTTTCATTCAGTCAGTAGCTTCAAACATTTCTGGACGTTTTTCAATGGCAAAAATCAATGAATATTGTAAATGCACAAACAGTAATATCTCCGCATTGCAAGGTGAAATTCTGAAATTTTTTGCTTTTTCCTGCTAATCCTAGCATGATAAAGAAGATTCAAAGAGAGTGAGATGCCAGCTCTTTTCATTCAGTCAGTAGCTTCAAACATTTCTGGTATATGAATAACATGATGTTTTTCAATGGCAAAAATCAATGAATATTGTAAATGCACAAACAGTAATATCTCCGCATTGCAAGGTGCAATTCTGAAATTTTTTGCTTTTTCCTGCTAATCCTAGCATGATAAAGAAGATTCAAAGAGAGTGAGATGCCAGCTCTTTTCATTCAGTCAGTAGCTTCAAACATTTCTGGTATATGAATAACATGATGTTTTTCAATGGCAAAAATCAATGAATATTGTAAATGCACAAACAGTAATATCTCCGCATTGCAAGGTGCAATTCTGAAATTTTTTGCTTTTTCCTGCTAATCCTAGCATGATAAAGAAGATTCAAAGAGAGTGAGATGCCAGCTCTTTTCATTCAGTCAGTAGCTTCAAACATTTCTGGTATATGAATAACATGATGTTTTTCAATGGCAAAAATCAATGAATATTGTAAATGCACAAACAGTAATATCTCCGCATTGCAAGGTGCAATTCTGAAATTTTTTGCTTTTTCCTGCTAATCCTAGCATGATAAAGAAGATTCAAAGAGAGTGAGATGCCAGCTCTTTTCATTCAGTCAGTAGCTTCAAACATTTCTGGTATATGAATAACATGATGTTTTTCAGTGGCAAAAATCAATGAATATTGTAAATGCACAAACAGTAATATCTCCGCATTGCAAGGTGCAATTCTGAAATTTTTTGCTTTTTCCTGCTAATCCTAGCATGATAAAGAAGATTCAAAGAGAGTGAGATGCCAGCTCTTTTCATTCAGTCAGTAGCTTCAAACATTTCTGGACGTTTTTCAATGGCAAAAATCAATGAATATTGTAAATGCACAAACAGTAATATCTCCGCATTGCAAGGTGCAATTCTGAAATTTTTTGCTTTTTCCTGCTAATCCTAGAATGATAAAGAAGATTCAAAGAGAGTGAGATGCCAGCTCTTTTCATTCAGTCAGTAGCTTCAAACATTTCTGGTATATGAATAACATGATGTTTTTCAATGGCAAAAATCAATGAATATTGTAAATGCACAAACAGTAATATCTCCGCATTGCAAGGTGCAATTCTGAAATTTTTTGCTTTTTCCTGCTAATCCTAGCATGATAAAGAAGATTCAAAGAGAGTGAGATGCCAACTCTTTTCATTCAGTCAGTAGCTTCAAACATTTCTGGTATATGAATAACATGATGTTTTTCAGTGGCAAAAATCAATGAATATTGTAAATGCACAAACAGTAATATCTCTGCATTGCAAGGTGCAATTCTGAAATTTTTTGCTTTTTCCTGCTAATCCTAGCATGATAAAGAAGATTCAAAGAGAGTGAGATGCCAGCTCTTTTCATTCAGTCAGTAGCTTCAAACATTTCTGGACGTTTTTCAATGGCAAAAATCAATGAATATTGTAAATGCACAAACAGTAATATCTCCGCATTGCAAGGTGCAATTCTGAAATTTTTTGCTTTTTCCTGCTAATCCTAGCATGATAAAGAAGATTCAAAGAGAGTGAGATGCCAGCTCTTTTCATTCAGTCAGTAGCTTCAAACATTTCTGGTATATGAATAACATGATGTTTTTCAATGGCAAAAATCAATGAATATTGTAAATGCACAAACAGTAATATCTCCGCATTGCAAGGTGCAATTCTGAAATTTTTTGCTTTTTCCTGCTAATCCTAGCATGATAAAGAAGATTCAAAGAGAGTGAGATGCCAGCTCTTTTCATTCAGTCAGTAGCTTCAAACATTTCTGGTATATGAATAACATGATGTTTTTCAATGGCAAAAATCAATGAATATTGTAAATGCACAAACAGTAATATCTCCGCATTGCAAGGTGCAATTCTGAAATTTTTTGCTTTTTCCTGCTAATCCTAGCATGATAAAGAAGATTCAAAGAGAGTGAGATGCCAGCTCCTTTCATTCAGTCAGTAGCTTCAAACATTTCTGGACGTTTTTCAATGGCAAAAATCAATGAATATTGTAAATGCACAAACAGTAATTTCTCCGCATTGCAAGGTGCAATTCTGAAATTTTTTGCTTTTTCCTGCTAATCCTAGCATGATAAAGAAGATTCAAAGAGAGTGAGATGCCAGCTCTTTTCATTCAGTCAGTAGCTTCAAACATTTCTGGACGTTTTTCAATGGCAAAAATCAATGAATATTGTAAATGCACAAACAGTAATATCTCCGCATTGCAAGGTGCAATTCTGAAATTTTTTGCTTTTTCCTGCTAATCCTAGCATGATAAAGAAGATTCAAAGAGAGTGAGATGCCAGCTCTTTTCATTCAGTCAGTAGCTTCAAACATTTCTGGACGTTTTTCAATGGCAAAAATCAATGAATATTGTAAATGCACAAACAGTAATATCTCCGCATTGCAAGGTGCAATTCTGAAATTTTTTGCTTTTTCCTGCTAATCCTAGCATGATAAAGAAGATTCAAAGAGAGTGAAATGCCAGCTCTTTTCATTCAGTCAGTAGCTTCAAACATTTCTGGTATATGAATAACATGATGTTTTTCAATGGCAAAAATCAATGAATATTGTAAATGCACAAACAGTAATATCTCCGCATTGCAAGGTGCAATTCTGAAATTTTTTGCTTTTTCCTGCTAATCCTAGCATGATAAAGAAGATTCAAAGAGAGTGAGATGCCAGCTCTTTTCATTCAGTCAGTAGCTTCAAACATTTCTGGTATATGAATAACATGATGTTTTTCAATGGCAAAAATCAATGAATATTGTAAATGCACAAACAGTAATATCTCCGCATTGCAAGGTGCAATTCTGAAATTTTTTGCTTTTTCCTGCTAATCCTAGCATGATAAAGAAGATTCAAAGAGAGTGAGATGCCAGCTCCTTTCATTCAGTCAGTAGCTTCAAACATTTCTGGACGTTTTTCAATGGCAAAAATCAATGAATATTGTAAATGCACAAACAGTAATTTCTCCGCATTGCAAGGTGCAATTCTGAAATTTTTTGCTATTTCCTGCTAATCCTAGCATGATAAAGAAGATTCAAAGAGAGTGAGATGCCAGCTCTTTTCATTCAGTCAGTAGCTTCAAACATTTCTGGTATATGAATAACATGATGTTTTTCAATGGCAAAAATCAATGAATATTGTAAATGCACAAACAGTAATATCTCCGCATTGCAAGGTGCAATTCTGAAATTTTTTGTTTTTTCCTGCTAATCCTAGCATGATAAAGAAGATTCAAAGAGAGTGAGATGCCAGCTCTTTTCATTCAGTCAGTAGCTTCAAACATTTCTGGTATATGAATAACATGATGTTTTTCAATGGCAAAAATCAATGAATATTGTAAATGCACAAACAGTAATATCTCCGCATTGCAAGGTGCAATTCTGAAATTTTTTGCTTTTTCCTGCTAATCCTAGCATGATAAAGAAGATTCAAAGAGAGTGAGATGCCAGCTCTTTTCATTCAGTCAGTAGCTTCAAACATTTCTGGTATATGAATAACATGATGTTTTTCAATGGCAAAAATCAATGAATATTGTAAATGCACAAACAGTAATATCTCCGCATTGCAAGGTGCAATTCTGAAATTTTTTGCTTTTTCCTGCTAATCCTAGCATGATAAAGAAGATTCAAAGAGAGTGAGATGCCAGCTCTTTTCATTCAGTCAGTAGCTTCAAACATTTCTGGTATATGAATAACATGATGTTTTTCAGTGGCAAAAATCAATGAATATTGTAAATGCACAAACAGTAATATCTCCGCATTGCAAGGTGCAATTCTGAAATTTTTTGCTTTTTCCTGCTAATCCTAGCATGATAAAGAAGATTCAAAGAGAGTGAGATGCCAGCTCTTTTCATTCAGTCAGTAGCTTCAAACATTTCTGGACGTTTTTCAATGGCAAAAATCAATGAATATTGTAAATGCACAAACAGTAATATCTCCGCATTGCAAGGTGCAATTCTGAAATTTTTTGCTTTTTCCTGCTAATCCTAGCATGATAAAGAAGATTCAAAGAGAGTGAGATGCCAGCTCTTTTCATTCAGTCAGTAGCTTCAAACATTTCTGGTATATGAATAACATGATGTTTTTCAATGGCAAAAATCAATGAATATTGTAAATGCACAAACAGTAATATCTCCGCATTGCAAGGTGCAATTCTGAAATTTTTTGCTTTTTCCTGCTAATCCTAGCATGATAAAGAAGATTCAAAGAGAGTGAGATGCCAGCTCTTTTCATTCAGTCAGTAGCTTCAAACATTTCTGGTATATGAATAACATGATGTTTTTCAGTGGCAAAAATCAATGAATATTGTAAATGCACAAACAGTAATATCTCCGCATTGCAAGGTGCAATTCTGAAATTTTTTGCTTTTTCCTGCTAATCCTAGCATGATAAAGGAGATTCAAAGAGAGTGAGATGCCAGCTCTTTTCATTCAGTCAGTAGCTTCAAACATTTCTGGACGTTTTTCAATGGCAAAAATCAATGAATATTGTAAATGCACAAACAGTAATATCTCCGCATTGCAAGGTGCAATTCTGAAATTTTTTGCTTTTTCCTGCTAATCCTAGCATGATAAAGAAGATTCAAAGAGAGTGAGATGCCAGCTCTTTTCATTCAGTCAGTAGCTTCAAACATTTCTGGTATATGAATAACATGATGTTTTTCAATGGCAAAAATCAATGAATATTGTAAATGCACAAACAGTAATATCTCCGCATTGCAAGGTGCAATTCTGAAATTTTTTGCTTTTTCCTGCTAATCCTAGCATGATAAAGAAGATTCAAAGAGAGTGAGATGCCAGCTCTTTTCATTCAGTCAGTAGCTTCAAACATTTCTGGTATATGAATAACATGATGTTTTTCAATGGCAAAAATCAATGAATATTGTAAATGCACAAACAGTAATATCTCCGCATTGCAAGGTGCAATTCTGAAATTTTTTGCTTTTTCCTGCTAATCCTAGCATGATAAAGAAGATTCAAAGAGAGTGAGATGCCAGCTCCTTTCATTCATTCAGTAGCTTCAAACATTTCTGGACGTTTTTCAATGGCAAAAATCAATGAATATTGTAAATGCACAAACAGTAATTTCTCCGCAATGCAAGGTGCAATTCTGAAATTTTTTGCTTTTTCCTGCTAATCCTAGCATGATAAAGAAGATTCAAAGAGAGTGAGATGCCAGCTCTTTTCATTCAGTCAGTAGCTTCAAACATTTCTGGACGTTTTTCAATGGCAAAAATCAATGAATATTGTAAATGCACAAACAGTAATATCTCCGCATTGCAAGGTGCAATTCTGAAATTTTTTGCTTTTTCCTGCTAATCCTAGCATGATAAAGAAGATTCAAAGAGAGTGAGATGCCAGCTCTTTTCATTCAGTCAGTAGCTTCAAACATTTCTGGACGTTTTTCAATGGCAAAAATCAATGAATATTGTAAATGCACAAACAGTAATATCTCCGCATTGCAAGGTGCAATTCTGAAATTTTTTGCTTTTTCCTGCTAATCCTAGCATGATAAAGAAGATTCAAAGAGAGTGAGATGCCAGCTCTTTTCATTCAGTCAGTAGCTTCAAACATTTCTGGTATATGAATAACATGATGTTTTTCAATGGCAAAAATCAATGAATATTGTAAATGCACAAACAGTAATATCTCCGCATTGCAAGGTGCAATTCTGAAATTTTTTGCTTTTTCCTGCTAATCCTAGCATGATAAAGAAGATTCAAAGAGAGTGAGATGCCAGCTCTTTTCATTCAGTCAGTAGCTTCAAACATTTCTGGTATATGAATAACATGATGTTTTTCAATGGCAAAAATCAATGAATATTGTAAATGCACAAACAGTAATATCTCCGCATTGCAAGGTGCAATTCTGAAATTTTTTGCTTTTTCCTGCTAATCCTAGCATGATAAAGAAGATTCAAAGAGAGTGAGATGCCAGCTCCTTTCATTCAGTCAGTAGCTTCAAACATTTCTGGACGTTTTTCAATGGCAAAAATCAATGAATATTGTAAATGCACAAACAGTAATTTCTCCGCATTGCAAGGTGCAATTCTGAAATTTTTTGCTATTTCCTGCTAATCCTAGCATGATAAAGAAGATTCAAAGAGAGTGAGATGCCAGCTCTTTTCATTCAGTCAGTAGCTTCAAACATTTCTGGTATATGAATAACATGATGTTTTTCAATGGCAAAAATCAATGAATATTGTAAATGCACAAACAGTAATATCTCCGCATTGCAAGGTGCAATTCTGAAATTTTTTGTTTTTTACTGCTAATCCTAGCATGATAAAGAAGATTCAAAGAGAGTGAGATGCCAGCTCTTTTCATTCAGTCAGTAGCTTCAAACATTTCTGGTATATGAATAACATGATGTTTTTCAATGGCAAAAATCAATGAATATTGTAAATGCACAAACAGTAATATCTCCACATTGCAAGGTGCAATTCTGAAATTTTTTGCTTTTTCCTGCTAATCCTAGCATGATAAAGAATATTCAAAGAGAGTGAGATGCCAGCTCTTTTCATTCAGTCAGTAGCTTCAAACATTTCTGGTATATGAATAACATGATGTTTTTCAGTGGCAAAAATCAATGAATATTGTAAATGCACAAACAGTAATATCTCTGCATTGCAAGGTGCAATTCTGAAATTTTTTGCTTTTTCCTGCTAATCCTAGCATGATAAAGAAGATTCAAAGAGAGTGAGATGCCAGCTCTTTTCATTCAGTCAGTAGCTTCAAACATTTCTGGACGTTTTTCAATGGCAAAAATCAATGAATATTGTAAATGCACAAACAGTAATATCTCCGCATTGCAAGGTGCAATTCTGAAATTTTTTGCTTTTTCCTGCTAATCCTAGCATGATAAAGAAGATTCAAAGAGAGTGAGATGCCAGCTCTTTTCATTCAGTCAGTAGCTTCAAACATTTCTGGTATATGAATAACATGATGTTTTTCAATGGCAAAAATCAATGAATATTGTAAATGCACAAACAGTAATATCTCCGCATTGCAAGGTGCAATTCTGAAATTTTTTGCTTTTTCCTGCTAATCCTAGCATGATAAAGAAGATTCAAAGAGAGTGAGATGCCAGCTCTTTTCATTCAGTCAGTAGCTTCAAACATTTCTGGTATATGAATAACATGATGTTTTTCAATGGCAAAAATCAATGAATATTGTAAATGCACAAACAGTAATATCTCCGCATTGCAAGGTGCAATTCTGAAATTTTTTGCTTTTTCCTGCTAATCCTAGCATGATAAAGAAGATTCAAAGAGAGTGAGATGCCAGCTCCTTTCATTCAGTCAGTAGCTTCAAACATTTCTGGACGTTTTTCAATGGCAAAAATCAATGAATATTGTAAATGCACAAACAGTAATTTCTCCGCATTGCAAGGTGCAATTCTGAAATTTTTTGCTTTTTCCTGCTAATCCTAGCATGATAAAGAAGATTCAAAGAGAGTGAGATGCCAGCTCTTTTCATTCAGTCAGTAGCTTCAAACATTTCTGGACGTTTTTCAATGGCAAAAATCAATGAATATTGTAAATGCACAAACAGTAATATCTCCGCATTGCAAGGTGCAATTCTGAAATTTTTTGCTTTTTCCTGCTAATCCTAGCATGATAAAGAAGATTCAAAGAGAGTGAGATGCCAGCTCTTTTCATTCAGTCAGTAGCTTCAAACATTTCTGGACGTTTTTCAATGGCAAAAATCAATGAATATTGTAAATGCACAAACAGTAATATCTCCGCATTGCAAGGTGCAATTCTGAAATTTTTTGCTTTTTCCTGCTAATCCTAGCATGATAAAGAAGATTCAAAGAGAGTGAAATGCCAGCTCTTTTCATTCAGTCAGTAGCTTCAAACATTTCTGGTATATGAATAACATGATGTTTTTCAATGGCAAAAATCAATGAATATTGTAAATGCACAAACAGTAATATCTCCGCATTGCAAGGTGCAATTCTGAAATTTTTTGCTTTTTCCTGCTAATCCTAGCATGATAAAGAAGATTCAAAGAGAGTGAGATGCCAGCTCTTTTCATTCAGTCAGTAGCTTCAAACATTTCTGGTATATGAATAACATGATGTTTTTCAATGGCAAAAATCAATGAATATTGTAAATGCACAAACAGTAATATCTCCGCATTGCAAGGTGCAATTCTGAAATTTTTTGCTTTTTCCTGCTAATCCTAGCATGATAAAGAAGATTCAAAGAGAGTGAGATGCCAGCTCCTTTCATTCAGTCAGTAGCTTCAAACATTTCTGGACGTTTTTCAATGGCAAAAATCAATGAATATTGTAAATGCACAAACAGTAATTTCTCCGCATTGCAAGGTGCAATTCTGAAATTTTTTGCTATTTCCTGCTAATCCTAGCATGATAAAGAAGATTCAAAGAGAGTGAGATGCCAGCTCTTTTCATTCAGTCAGTAGCTTCAAACATTTCTGGTATATGAATAACATGATGTTTTTCAATGGCAAAAATCAATGAATATTGTAAATGCACAAACAGTAATATCTCCGCATTGCAAGGTGCAATTCTGAAATTTTTTGTTTTTTCCTGCTAATCCTAGCATGATAAAGAAGATTCAAAGAGAGTGAGATGCCAGCTCTTTTCATTCAGTCAGTAGCTTCAAACATTTCTGGTATATGAATAACATGATGTTTTTCAATGGCAAAAATCAATGAATATTGTAAATGCACAAACAGTAATATCTCCGCATTGCAAGGTGCAATTCTGAAATTTTTTGCTTTTTCCTGCTAATCCTAGCATGATAAAGAAGATTCAAAGAGAGTGAGATGCCAGCTCTTTTCATTCAGTCAGTAGCTTCAAACATTTCTGGTATATGAATAACATGATGTTTTTCAATGGCAAAAATCAATGAATATTGTAAATGCACAAACAGTAATATCTCCGCATTGCAAGGTGCAATTCTGAAATTTTTTGCTTTTTCCTGCTAATCCTAGCATGATAAAGAAGATTCAAAGAGAGTGAGATGCCAGCTCTTTTCATTCAGTCAGTAGCTTCAAACATTTCTGGTATATGAATAACATGATGTTTTTCAGTGGCAAAAATCAATGAATATTGTAAATGCACAAACAGTAATATCTCCGCATTGCAAGGTGCAATTCTGAAATTTTTTGCTTTTTCCTGCTAATCCTAGCATGATAAAGAAGATTCAAAGAGAGTGAGATGCCAGCTCTTTTCATTCAGTCAGTAGCTTCAAACATTTCTGGACGTTTTTCAATGGCAAAAATCAATGAATATTGTAAATGCACAAACAGTAATATCTCCGCATTGCAAGGTGCAATTCTGAAATTTTTTGCTTTTTCCTGCTAATCCTAGCATGATAAAGAAGATTCAAAGAGAGTGAGATGCCAGCTCTTTTCATTCAGTCAGTAGCTTCAAACATTTCTGGTATATGAATAACATGATGTTTTTCAATGGCAAAAATCAATGAATATTGTAAATGCACAAACAGTAATATCTCCGCATTGCAAGGTGCAATTCTGAAATTTTTTGCTTTTTCCTGCTAATCCTAGCATGATAAAGAAGATTCAAAGAGAGTGAGATGCCAGCTCTTTTCATTCAGTCAGTAGCTTCAAACATTTCTGGTATATGAATAACATGATGTTTTTCAGTGGCAAAAATCAATGAATATTGTAAATGCACAAACAGTAATATCTCCGCATTGCAAGGTGCAATTCTGAAATTTTTTGCTTTTTCCTGCTAATCCTAGCATGATAAAGGAGATTCAAAGAGAGTGAGATGCCAGCTCTTTTCATTCAGTCAGTAGCTTCAAACATTTCTGGACGTTTTTCAATGGCAAAAATCAATGAATATTGTAAATGCACAAACAGTAATATCTCCGCATTGCAAGGTGCAATTCTGAAATTTTTTGCTTTTTCCTGCTAATCCTAGCATGATAAAGAAGATTCAAAGAGAGTGAGATGCCAGCTCTTTTCATTCAGTCAGTAGCTTCAAACATTTCTGGTATATGAATAACATGATGTTTTTCAATGGCAAAAATCAATGAATATTGTAAATGCACAAACAGTAATATCTCCGCATTGCAAGGTGCAATTCTGAAATTTTTTGCTTTTTCCTGCTAATCCTAGCATGATAAAGAAGATTCAAAGAGAGTGAGATGCCAGCTCTTTTCATTCAGTCAGTAGCTTCAAACATTTCTGGTATATGAATAACATGATGTTTTTCAATGGCAAAAATCAATGAATATTGTAAATGCACAAACAGTAATATCTCCGCATTGCAAGGTGCAATTCTGAAATTTTTTGCTTTTTCCTGCTAATCCTAGCATGATAAAGAAGATTCAAAGAGAGTGAGATGCCAGCTCCTTTCATTCATTCAGTAGCTTCAAACATTTCTGGACGTTTTTCAATGGCAAAAATCAATGAATATTGTAAATGCACAAACAGTAATTTCTCCGCATTGCAAGGTGCAATTCTGAAATTTTTTGCTTTTTCCTGCTAATCCTAGCATGATAAAGAAGATTCAAAGAGAGTGAGATGCCAGCTCTTTTCATTCAGTCAGTAGCTTCAAACATTTCTGGACGTTTTTCAATGGCAAAAATCAATGAATATTGTAAATGCACAAACAGTAATATCTCCGCATTGCAAGGTGCAATTCTGAAATTTTTTGCTTTTTACTGCTAATCCTAGCATGATAAAGAAGATTCAAAGAGAGTGAGATGCCAGCTCTTTTCATTCAGTCAGTAGCTTCAAACATTTCTGGACGTTTTTCAATGGCAAAAATCAATGAATATTGTAAATGCACAAACAGTAATATCTCCGCATTGCAAGGTGCAATTCTGAAATTTTTTGCTTTTTCCTGCTAATCCTAGCATGATAAAGAAGATTCAAAGAGAGTGAGATGCCAGCTCTTTTCATTCAGTCAGTAGCTTCAAACATTTCTGGTATATGAATAACATGATGTTTTTCAATGGCAAAAATCAATGAATATTGTAAATGCACAAACAGTAATATCTCCGCATTGCAAGGTGCAATTCTGAAATTTTTTGCTTTTTCCTGCTAATCCTAGCATGATAAAGAAGATTCAAAGAGAGTGAGATGCCAGCTCTTTTCATTCAGTCAGTAGCTTCAAACATTTCTGGTATATGAATAACATGATGTTTTTCAATGGCAAAAATCAATGAATATTGTAAATGCACAAACAGTAATATCTCCGCATTGCAAGGTGCAATTCTGAAATTTTTTGCTTTTTCCTGCTAATCCTAGCATGATAAAGAAGATTCAAAGAGAGTGAGATGCCAGCTCCTTTCATTCAGTCAGTAGCTTCAAACATTTCTGGACGTTTTTCAATGGCAAAAATCAATGAATATTGTAAATGCACAAACAGTAATTTCTCCGCATTGCAAGGTGCAATTCTGAAATTTTTTGCTATTTCCTGCTAATCCTAGCATGATAAAGAAGATTCAAAGAGAGTGAGATGCCAGCTCTTTTCATTCAGTCAGTAGCTTCAAACATTTCTGGTATATGAATAACATGATGTTTTTCAATGGCAAAAATCAATGAATATTGTAAATGCACAAACAGTAATATCTCCGCATTGCAAGGTGCAATTCTGAAATTTTTTGTTTTTTCCTGCTAATCCTAGCATGATAAAGAAGATTCAAAGAGAGTGAGATGCCAGCTCTTTTCATTCAGTCAGTAGCTTCAAACATTTCTGGTATATGAATAACATGATGTTTTTCAATGGCAAAAATCAATGAATATTGTAAATGCACAAACAGTAATATCTCCACATTGCAAGGTGCAATTCTGAAATTTTTTGCTTTTTCCTGCTAATCCTAGCATGATAAAGAATATTCAAAGAGAGTGAGATGCCAGCTCTTTTCATTCAGTCAGTAGCTTCAAACATTTCTGGTATATGAATAACATGATGTTTTTCAATGGCAAAAATCAATGAATATTGTAAATGCACAAACAGTAATATCTCCGCATTGCAAGGTGCAATTCTGAAATTTTTTGATTTTTCCTGCTAATCCTAGCATGATAAAGAAGATTCAAAGAGAGTGAGATGCCAGCTCTTTTCATTCAGTCAGTAGCTTCAAACATTTCTGGTATATGAATAACATGATGTTTTTCAATGGCAAAAATCAATGAATATTGTAAATGCACAAACAGTAATATCTCCACATTGCAAGGTGCAATTCTGAAATTTTTTGCTTTTTCCTGCTAATCCTAGCATGATAAAGAAGATTCAAAGAGAGTGAGATGCCAGCTCTTTTCATTCAGTCAGTAGCTCCAAACATTTATGGACGTTTTTCAATGGCAAAAATCAATGAATATTGTAAATGCACAAACAGTAATATCTCCACATTGCAAGGTGCAATTCTGAAATTTTTTGCTTTTTCCTGCTAATCCTAGCATGATAAAGAAGATTCAAAGAGAGTGAGATGCCAGCTCCTTTCATTCAGTCAGTAGCTTCAAACATTTCTGGTATATGAATAACATGATGTTTTTCAATGGCAAAAATCAATGAATATTGTAAATGCACAAACAGTAATTTCTCCGCATTGCAAGGTGCAATTCTGAAATTTTTTGCTTTTTCCTGCTAATCCTAGCATGATAAAGAAGATTCAAAGAGAGTGAGATGCCAGCTCTTTTCATTCAGTCAGTAGCTTCAAACATTTCTGGTATATGAATAACATGATGTTTTTCAATGGCAAAAATCAATGAATATTGTAAATGCACAAACAGTAATATCTCCACATTGCAAGGTGCAATTCTGAAATTTTTTGCTTTTTCCTGCTAATCCTAGCATGATAAAGAAGATTCAAAGAGAGTGAGATGCCAGCTCCTTTCATTCAGTGAGTAGCTTCAAACATTTCTGGACATTTTTCAATGGCAAAAATCAATGAATATTGTAAATGCACAAACAGTAATATCTCCGCATTGCAAGGTGCAATTCTGAAATTTTTTGCTTTTTCCTGCTAATCCTAGCATGATAAAGAAGATTCAAAGAGAGTGAGATGCCAGCTCCTTTCATTCAGTCAGTAGCTTCAAACATTTCTGGACGTTTTTCAATGGCAAAAATCAATGAATATTGTAAATGCACAAACAGTAATTTCTCCGCATTGCAAGGTGCAATTCTGAAATTTTTTGCTTTTTCCTGCTAATCCTAGCATGATAAAGAAGATTCAAAGAGAGTGAGATGCCAGCTCTTTTCATTCAGTCAGTAGCTTCAAACATTTCTGGACGTTTTTCAATGGCAAAAATCAATGAATATTGTAAATGCACAAACAGTAATATCTCCGCATTGCAAGGTGCAATTCTGAAATTTTTTGCTTTTTCCTGCTAATCCTAGCATGATAAAGAAGATTCAAAGAGAGTGAGATGCCAGCTCTTTTCATTCAGTCAGTAGCTTCAAACATTTCTGGTATATGAATAACATGATGTTTTTCAATGGCAAAAATCAATGAATATTGTAAATGCACAAACAGTAATATCTCCGCATTGCAAGGTGCAATTCTGAAATTTTTTGCTTTTTCCTGCTAATCCTAGCATGATAAAGAAGATTCAAAGAGAGTGAGATGCCAGCTCTTTTCATTCATTCAGTAGCTTCAAACATTTCTGGACGTTTTTCAATGGCAAAAATCAATGAATATTGTAAATGCACAAACAGTAATATCTCCGCATTGCAAGGTGCAATTCTGAAATTTTTTGCTTTTTCCTGCTAATCCTAGCATGATAAAGAAGATTCAAAGAGAGTGAGATGCCAGCTCTTTTCATTCAGTCAGTAGCTTCAAACATTTCTGGTATATGAATAACATGATGTTTTTCAATGGCAAAAATCAATGAATATTGTAAATGCACAAACAGTAATATCTCCGCATTGCAAGGTGCAATTCTGAAATTTTTTGCTTTTTCCTGCTAATCCTAGCATGATAAAGAAGATTCAAAGAGAGTGAGATGCCAGCTCTTTTCATTCAGTCAGTAGCTTCAAACATTTCTGGACGTTTTTCAATGGAAAAAATCAATGAATATTGTAAATGCACAAACAGTAATATCTCCGCATTGCAAGGTGCAATTCTGAAATTTTTTGCTTTTTCCTGCTAATCCTAGCATGATAAAGAAGATTCAAAGAGAGTGAGATGCCAGCTCTTTTCATTCAGTCAGTAGCTTCAAACATTTCTGGTATATGAATAACATGATGTTTTTCAATGGCAAAAATCAATGAATATTGTAAATGCACAAACAGTAATATCTCCACATTGCAAGGTGCAATTCTGAAATTTTTTGCTTTTTCCTGCTAATCCTAGCATGATAAAGAAGATTCAAAGAGAGTGAGATGCCAGCTCTTTTCATTCAGTCAGTAGCTTCAAACATTTCTGGACGTTTTTCAATGGCAAAAATCAATGAATATTGTAAATGCACAAACAGTAATATCTCCGCATTGCAAGATGCAATTCTGAAATTTTTTGCTTTTTTCTGCTAATCCTAGCATGATAAAGAAGATTCAAAGAGAGTGAGATGCCAGATCTTTTCATTCAGTCAGTAGCTTCAAACATTTCTGGTATATGAATAACATGATGTTTTTCAATGGCAAAAATCATTGAATATTGTAAATGCACAAACAGTAATATCTCCACATTGCAAGGTGCAATTCTGAAATTTTTTGATTTTTCCTGCTAATCCTAGCATGATAAAGAAGATTCAAAGAGAGTGAGATGCCAGCTCCTTTCATTCAGTCAGTAGCTTCAAACATTTCTGGTATATGAATAACATGATGTTTTTCAATGGCAAAAATCAATGAATATTGTAAATGCACAAACAGTAATTTCTCCGCATTGCAAGGTGCAATTCTGAAATTTTTTGCTTTTTCCTGCTAATCCTAGCATGATAAAGAAGATTCAAAGAGAGTCAGATGCCAGCTCTTTTCATTCAGTCAGTAGCTTCAAACATTTCTGGTATATGAATAACATGATGTTTTTCAATGGCAAAAATCAATGAATATTGTAAATGCACAAACAGTAATATCTCCACATTGCAAGGTGCAATTCTGAAATTTTTTGCTTTTTCCTGCTAATCCTAGCATGATAAAGAAGATTCAAAGAGAGTGAGATGCCAGCTCCTTTCATTCAGTCAGTAGCTTCAAACATTTCTGGACGTTTCTCAATGGCAAAAATCAATGAATATTGTAAATGCACAAACAGTAATATCTCCGCATTGCAAGGTGCAATTCTGAAATTTTTTGCTTTTTCCTGCTAATCCTAGCATGATAAAGAAGATTCAAAGAGAGTGAGATGCCAGCTCCTTTCATTCAGTCAGTAGCTTCAAACATTTCTGGACGTTTTTCAATGGCAAAAATCAATGAATATTGTAAATGCACAAACAGTAATTTCTCCGCATTGCAAGGTGCAATTCTGAAATTTTTTGCTTTTTCCTGCTAATCCTAGCATGATAAAGAAGATTCAAAGAGAGTGAGATGCCAGCTCTTTTCATTCAGTCAGTAGCTTCAAACATTTCTGGACGTTTTTCAATGGCAAAAATCAATGAATATTGTAAATGCACAAACAGTAATATCTCCGCATTGCAAGGTGCAATTCTGAAATTTTTTGCTTTTTCCTGCTAATCCTAGCATGATAAAGAAGATTCAAAGAGAGTGAGATGCCAGCTCTTTTCATTCAGTCAGTAGCTTCAAACATTTCTGGTATATGAATAACATGATGTTTTTCAATGGCAAAAATCAATGAATATTGTAAATGCACAAACAGTAATATCTCCGCATTGCAAGGTGCAATTCTGAAATTTTTTGCTTTTTCCTGCTAATCCTAGCATGATAAAGAAGATTCAAAGAGAGTGAGATGCCAGCTCTTTTCATTCAGTCAGTAGCTTCAAACATTTCTGGACGTTTTTCAATGGCAAAAATCAATGAATATTGTAAATGCACAAACTTATTTCTCCGCATTGCAAGGTGCAATTCTGAAATTTTTTGCTTTTTCCTGCTAATCCTAGCATGATAAAGAAGATTCAAAGAGAGTGAGATGCCAGCTCTTTTCAATCAGTCAGTAGCTTCAAACATTTCTGGACGTTTTTCAATGGCAAAAATCAAGGAATATTGTAAATGCACAAACAGTAATATCTCCGCATTGCAAGGTGCAATTCTGAAATTTTTTGCTTTTTCCTGCTAATTCTAGCATGATAAAGAAGATTCAAAGAGAGTGAGATGCCAGCTCTTTTCATTCAGTCAGTAGCTTCAAACATTTCTGGACGTTTTTCAATGGCAAAAATCAATGAATATTGTAAATGCACAAACAGTAATATCTCCGCATTGCAAGGTGCAATTCTGAAATTTTTTGCTTTTTCCTGCTAATCCTAGCATGATAAAGAAGATTCAAAGAGATTGAGATGCCAGCTCTTTTCATTCAGTCAGTAGCTTCAAACATTTCTGGTATATGAATAACATGATGTTTTTCAATGGCAAAAATCAATGAATATTGTAAATGCACAAACAGTAATATCTCCGCATTGCAAGGTGCAATTCTGAAATTTTTTGCTTTTTCCTGCTAATCCTAGCATGATAAAGAAGATTCAAAGAGAGTGAGATGCCAGCTCTTTTCATTCAGTCAGTAGCTTCAAACATTTCTGGACGTTTTTCAATGGCAAAAATCAATGAATATTGTAAATGCACAAACAGTAATATCTCCGCATTGCAAGGTGCAATTCTGAAATTTTTTGCTTTTTCCTGCTAATCCTAGCATGATAAAGAAGATTCAAAGAGAGTGAGATGCCAGCTCTTTTCAATCAGTCAGTAGCTTCAAACATTTCTGGACGTTTTTCAATGGCAAAAATCAAGGAATATTGTAAATGCACAAACAGTAATATCTCCGCATTGCAAGGTGCAATTCTGAAATTTTTTGCTTTTTCCTGCTAATTCTAGCATGATAAAGAAGATTCAAAGAGAGTGAGATGCCAGCTCTTTTCATTCAGTCAGTAGCTTCAAACATTTCTGGACGTTTTTCAATGGCAAAAATCAATGAATATTGTAAATGCACAAACTTATTTCTCCGCATTGCAAGGTGCAATTCTGAAATTTTTTGCTTTTTCCTGCTAATCCTAGCATGATAAAGAAGATTCAAAGAGAGTGAGATGCCAGCTCTTTTCAATCAGTCAGTAGCTTCAAACATTTCTGGACGTTTTTCAATGGCAAAAATCAAGGAATATTGTAAATGCACAAACAGTAATATCTCCGCATTGCAAGGTGCAATTCTGAAATTTTTTGCTTTTTCCTGCTAATTCTAGCATGATAAAGAAGATTCAAAGAGAGTGAGATGCCAGCTCTTTTCATTCAGTCAGTAGCTTCAAACATTTCTGGACGTTTTTCAATGGCAAAAATCAATGAATATTGTAAATGCACAAACAGTAATATCTCCGCATTGCAAGGTGCAATTCTGAAATTTTTTGCTTTTTCCTGCTAATCCTAGCATGATAAAGAAGATTCAAAGAGATTGAGATGCCAGCTCTTTTCATTCAGTCAGTAGCTTCAAACATTTCTGGTATATGAATAACATGATGTTTTTCAATGGCAAAAATCAATGAATATTGTAAATGCACAAACAGTAATATCTCCGCATTGCAAGGTGCAATTCTGAAATTTTTTGCTTTTTCCTGCTAATCCTAGCATGATAAAGAAGATTCAAAGAGAGTGAGATGCCAGCTCTTTTCATTCAGTCAGTAGCTTCAAACATTTCTGGACGTTTTTCAATGGCAAAAATCAATGAATATTGTAAATGCACAAACAGTAATATCTCCGCATTGCAAGGTGCAATTCTGAAATTTTTTGCTTTTTCCTGCTAATCCTAGCATGATAAAGAAGATTCAAAGAGAGTGAGATGCCAGCTCTTTTCATTCAGTCAGTAGCTTCAAACATTTCTGTTATATCAATAACATGATGTTTTTCAATGGCAAAAATCAATGAATATTGTAAATGCACAAACAGTAATATCTCCGCATTGCAAGGTGCAATTCTGAAATTTTTTGCTTTTTCCTGCTAATCCTAGCATGATAAAGAAGATTCAAAGAGAGTGAGATGCCAGCTCTTTTCATTCAGTCAGTAGCTTCAAACATTTCTGGACGTTTTTCAATGGCAAAAATCAATGAATATTGTAAATGCACAAACAGTAATATCTCCGCATTGCAAAGTGCAATTCTGAAATTTTTTGCTTTTTCCTGCTAATCCTAGCATGATAAAGAAGATTCAAAGAGAGTGAGATGCCAGCTCTTTTCATTCAGTCAGTAGCTTCAAACATTTCTGGACGTTTTTCAATGGCAAAAATCAATGAATATTGTAAATGCACAAACAGTAATATCTCCGCATTGCAAGGTGCAATTCTGAAATTTTTTGCTTTTTCCTGCTCATCCTAGCATGATAAAGAAGATTCAAAGAGAGTGAGATGCCAGCTCTTTTCATTCAGTCAGTAGCTTCAAACATTTCTGGACGTTTTACAATGGCAAAAATCAATGAATATTGTAAATGCACAAACAGTAATATCTCCGCATTGCAAGGTGCAATTCTGAAATTTTTTGCTTTTTCCTGCTAATCCTAGCATGATAAAGAAGATTCAAAGAGAGTGAGATGCCAGCTCTTTTCATTCAGTCAGTAGCTTCAAACATTTCTGATATATGAATAACATGATGTTTTTCAATGGCAAAAATCAATGAATATTGTAAATGCACAAACAGTAATATCTCCACATTGCAAGGTGCAATTCTGAAATTTTTTGCTTTTTCCTGCTAATCCTAGCATGATAAAGAAGATTCAAAGAGAGTGAGATGCCAGCTCCTTTCATTCAGTCAGTAGCTTCAAACATTTCTGGTATATGAATAACATGATGTTTTTCAATGGCAAAAATCAATGAATATTGTAAATGCACAAACAGTAATTTCTCCGCATTGCAAGGTGCAATTCTGAAATTTTTTGCTTTTTCCTGCTCCTCTTAGCATGATAAAGAAGATTCAAAGAGAGTGAGATGCCAGCTCTTTTCATTCAGTCAGTAGCTTCAAACATTTCTGGTATATGAATAACATGATGTTTTTCAATGGCAAAAATCAATGAATATTGTAAATGCACAAACAGTAATATCTCCACATTGCAAGGTGCAATTCTGAATTTTTTTGCTTTTTCCTGCTAATCCTAGCATGATAAAGAAGATTCAAAGAGAGTGAGATGCCAGCTCCTTTCATTCAGTCAGTAGCTTCAAACATTTCTGGACGTTTTTCAATGGCAAAAATCAATGAATATTGTAAATGCACAAACAGTAATATCTCCGCATTGCAAGGTGCAATTCTGAAATTTTTTGCTTTTTCCTGCTAATCCTAGCATGATAAAGAAGATTCAAAGAGAGTGAGATGCCAGCTCCTTTCATTCAGTCAGTAGCTTCAAACATTTCTGGACGTTTTTCAATGGCAAAAATCAATGAATATTGTAAATGCACAAACAGTAATTTCTCCGCAGTGCAAGGTGCAATTCTGAAATTTTTTGCTTTTTCCTGCTAATCCTAGCATGATAAAGAAGATTCAAAGAGAGTGAGATGCCAGCTCTTTTCATTCAGTCAGTAGCTTCAAACATTTCTGGACGTTTTTCAATGGCAAAAATCAATGAATATTGTAAATGCACAAACAGTAATATCTCCGCATTGCAAGGTGCAATTCTGAAATTTTTTGCTTTTTCCTGCTAATCCTAGCATGATAAAGAAGATTCAAAGAGAGTGAAATGCCAGCTCTTTTCATTCAGTCAGTAGCTTCAAACATTTCTGGACGTTTTTCAATGGCAAAAATCAATGAATATTGTAAATGCACAAACAGTAATTTCTCCGCATTGCAAGGTGCAATTCTGAAATTTTTTGCTTTTTCCTGCTAATCCTAGCATGATAAAGAAGATTCAAAGAGAGTGAGATGCCAGCTCTTTTCATTCAGTCAGTAGCTTCAAACATTTCTGGTATATGAATAAAATGATGTTTTCCAATGGCAAAAATCAATGAATATTGTAAATGCACAAACAGTAATATCTCCGCATTGCAAGGTGCAATTCTGAAATTTTTTGCTTTTTCCTGCTAATCCTAGCATGATAAAGAAGATTCAAAGAGAGTGAGATGCCAGCTCTTTTCATTCAGTCAGTAGCTTCAAACATTTCTGGTATATGAATAACAGGATGTTTTTCAATGGCAAAAATCAATGAATATTGTAAATGCACAAACAGTAATTTCTCCGCATTGCAAGGTGCAATTCTGAAATTTTTTGCTTTTTCCTGCTAATCCTAGCATGATAAAGAAGATTCAAAGAGAGTGAGATGCCAGCTCTTTTCATTCAGTCAGTAGCTTCAAACATTTCTGGTATATGAATAACATGATGTTTTTCAATGGCAAAAATCAATGAATATTGTAAATGCACAAACAGTAATATCTCCACATTGCAAGGTGCAATTCTGAAATTTTTTGCTTTTTCCTGCTAATCCTAGCATGATAAAGAAGATTCAAAGAGAGTGAGATGCCAGCTCCTTTCATTCAGTCAGTAGCTTCAAACATTTCTGGACGTTTTTCAATGGCAAAAATCAATGAATATTGTAAATGCACAAACAGTAATATCTCCGCATTGCAAGGTGCAATTCTGAAATTTTTTGCTTTTTCCTGCTAATCCTAGCATGATAAAGAAGATTCAAAGAGAGTGAGATGCCAGCTCTTTTCATTCAGTCAGTAGCTTCAAACATTTCTGGACGTTTTTCAATGGCAAAAATCAATGAATATTGTAAATGCACAAACAGTAATATCTCCGCATTGCAAGGTGCAATTCTGAAATTTTTTGCTTTTTCCTGCTAATCCTAGCATGATAAAGAAGATTCAAAGAGAGTGAGATGCCAGCTCCTTTCATTCAGTCAGTAGCTTCAAACATTTCTGGTATATGAATAACATGATGTTTTTCAATGGCAAAAATCAATGAATATTGTAAATGCACAAACAGTAATATCTCCGCATTGCAAGGTGCAATTCTGAAATTTTTTGCTTTTTCCTGCTAATCCTAGCATGATAAAGAAGATTCAAAGAGAGTGAGATGCCAGTTCTTTTCATTCAGTCAGTAGCTTCAAACATTTCTGGACGTTTTTCAATGGCAAAAATCAATGGATATTGTAAATGCACAAACAGTAATATCTCCGCATTGCAAGGTGCAATTCTGAAATTTTTTGCTTTTTCCTGCTAATCCTAGCATGATAAAGAAGATTCAAAGAGAGTGAGATGCCAGCTCTTTTCATTCAGTCAGTAGCTTCAAACATTTCTGGACGTTTTTCAATGGCAAAAATCAATGAATATTGTAAATGCACAAACAGTAATATCTCCGCATTGCAAGGTGCAATTCTGAAATTTTTTGCTTTTTCCTGCTAATCCTAGCATGATAAAGAAGATTCAAAGAGAGTGAGATGCCAGCTCTTTTCATTCAGTCAGTAGCTTCAAACATTTCTGGACGTTTTTCAATGGCAAAAATCAATGAATATTGTAAATGCACAAACAGTAATATCTCCGCATTGCAAGGTGCAATTCTGAAATTTTTTGCTTTTTCCTGCTAATCCTAGCATGATAAAGAAGATTCAAAGAGAGTGAGATGCCAGCTCTTTTCATTCAGTCAGTAGCTTCAAACATTTCTGGTATATGAATAACATGATGTTTTTCAATGGCAAAAATCAATGAATATTGTAAATGCACAAACAGTAATTTCTCCGCATTGCAAGGTGCAATTCTGAAATTTTTTGCTTTTTCCTGCTAATCCTAGCATGATAAAGAAGATTCAAAGAGAGTGAGATGCCAGCTCCTTTCATTCAGTCAGTAGCTTCAAACATTTCTGGACGTTTTTCAATGGCAAAAATCAATGAATATTGTAAATGCACAAACAGTAATTTCTCCGCAGTGCAAGGTGCAATTCTGAAATTTTTTGCTTTTTCCTGCTAATCCTAGCATGATAAAGAAGATTCAAAGAGAGTGAGATGCCAGCTCTTTTCATTCAGTCAGTAGCTTCAAACATTTCTGGACGTTTTTCAATGGCAAAAATCAATGAATATTGTAAATGCACAAACAGTAATATCTCCGCATTGCAAGGTGCAATTCTGAAATTTTTTGCTTTTTCCTGCTAATCCTAGCATGATAAAGAAGATTCAAAGAGAGTGAAATGCCAGCTCTTTTCATTCAGTCAGTAGCTTCAAACATTTCTGGACGTTTTTCAATGGCAAAAATCAATGAATATTGTAAATGCACAAACAGTAATTTCTCCGCATTGCAAGGTGCAATTCTGAAATTTTTTGCTTTTTCCTGCTAATCCTAGCATGATAAAGAAGATTCAAAGAGAGTGAGATGCCAGCTCTTTTCATTCAGTCAGTAGCTTCAAACATTTCTGGTATATGAATAACATGATGTTTTTCAATGGCAAAAATCAATGAATATTGTAAATGCACAAACAGTAATATCTCCGCATTGCAAGGTGCAATTCTGAAATTTTTTGCTTTTTCCTGCTAATCCTAGCATGATAAAGAAGATTCAAAGAGAGTGAGATGCCAGCTCTTTTCATTCAGTCAGTAGCTTCAAACATTTCTGGTATATGAATAACATGATGTTTTTCAATGGCAAAAATCAATGAATATTGTAAATGCACAAACAGTAATTTCTCCGCATTGCAAGGTGCAATTCTGAAATTTTTTGCTTTTTCCTGCTAATCCTAGCATGATAAAGAAGATTCAAAGAGAGTGAGATGCCAGCTCTTTTCATTCAGTCAGTAGCTTCAAACATTTCTGGTATATGAATAACATGATGTTTTTCAATGGCAAAAATCAATGAATATTGTAAATGCACAAACAGTAATATCTCCACATTGCAAGGTGCAATTCTGAAATTTTTTGCTTTTTCCTGCTAATCCTAGCATGATAAAGAAGATTCAAAGAGAGTGAGATGCCAGCTCCTTTCATTCAGTCAGTAGCTTCAAACATTTCTGGACGTTTTTCAATGGCAAAAATCAATGAATATTGTAAATGCACAAACAGTAATATCTCCGCATTGCAAGGTGCAATTCTGAAATTTTTTGCTTTTTCCTGCTAATCCTAGCATGATAAAGAAGATTCAAAGAGAGTGAGATGCCAGCTCTTTTCATTCAGTCAGTAGCTTCAAACATTTCTGGACGTTTTTCAATGGCAAAAATCAATGAATATTGTAAATGCACAAACAGTAATATCTCCGCATTGCAAGGTGCAATTCTGAAATTTTTTGCTTTTTCCTGCTAATCCTAGCATGATAAAGAAGATTCAAAGAGAGTGAGATGCCAGCTCTTTTCATTCAGTCAGTAGCTTCAAACATTTCTGGTATATGAATAACATGATGTTTTTCAATGGCAAAAAACAATGAATATTGTAAATGCACAAACAGTAATTTCTCCGCATTGCAAGGTGCAATTCTGAAATTTTTTGCTTTTTCCTGCTAATCCTAGCATGATAAAGAAGATTCAAAGAGAGTGAGATGCCAGCTCCTTTCATTCAGTCAGTAGCTTCAAACATTTCTGGACGTTTTTCAATGGCAAAAATCAATGAATATTGTAAATGCACAAACAGTAATATCTCCGCATTGCAAGGTGCAATTCTGAAATTTTTTGCTTTTTCCTGCTAATCCTAGCATGGTAAAGAAGATTCAAAGAGAGTGAGATGCCAGCTCCTTTCATTCAGTCAGTAGCTTCAAACATTTCTGGACGTTTTTCAATGGCAAAAATCAATGAATATTGTAAATGCATAAACAGTAATTTCTCCGCATTGCAAGGTGCAATTCTGAAATTTTTTGCTTTTTCCTGCTAATCCTAGCATGATAAAGAAGATTCAAAGAGAGTGAGATGCCAGCTCTTTTCATTCAGTCAGTAGCTTCAAACATTTCTGGACGTTTTTCAATGGCAAAAATCAATGAATATTGTAAATGCACAAACAGTAATATCTCCGCATTGCAAGGTGCAATTCTGAAATTTTTTGCTTTTTCCTGCTAATCCTAGCATGGTAAAGAAGATTCAAAGAGAGTGAAATGCCAGCTCTTTTCATTCAGTCAGTAGCTTCAAACATTTCTGGACGTTTTTCAATGGCAAAAATCAATGAATATTGTAAATGCACAAACAGTAATATCTCCGCATTGCAAGGTGCAATTCTGAAATTTTTTGCTTTTTCCTGCTAATCCTAGCATGATAAAGAAGATTCAAAGAGAGTGAGATGTCAGCTCTTTTCATTCAGTCAGTAGCTTCAAACATTTCTGGTATATGAATAACATGATGTTTTTCAATGGCAAAAATCAATGAATATTGTAAATGCACAAACTGTAATATCTCCGCATTGCAAGGTGCAATTCTGAAATTTTTTGCTTTTTCCTGCTAATCCTAGCATGATAAAGAAGATTCAAAGAGAGTGAGATGCCAGCTCTTTTCATTCAGTCAGTAGCTTCAAACATTTCTGGTATATGAATAACATGATGTTTTTCAATGGCAAAAATCAATGAATATTGTAAATGCACAAACAGTAATATCTCCGCATTGCAAGGTGCAATTCTGAAATTTTTTGCTTTTTCCTGCTAATCCTAGCATGATAAAGAAGATTCAAAGAGAGTGAGATGCCAGCTCTTTTCATTCAGTCAGTAGCTTCAAACATTTCTGGATGTTTTTCAATGGCAAAAATCAATGAATATTGTAAATGCACAAACAGTAATATCTCCGCATTGCAAGGTACAATTCTGAATTTTTTTGCTTTTTCCTGCTAATCCTAGCATGATAAAGAAGATTCAAAGAGAGTGAGATGCCAGCTCTTTTCATTCAGTCAGTAGCTTCAAACATTTCTGGACGTTTTTCAATGGCAAAAATCAATGAATATTGTAAATGCACAAACAGTAATATCTCCGCATTGCAAGGTGCAATTCTGAAATTTTTTGCTTTTTCCTGCTAATCCTAGCATGATAAAGAAGATTCAAAGAGAGTGAGATGCCAGCTCTTTTCATTCAGTCAGTAGCTTCAAACATTTCTGGACGTTTTTCAATGGCAAAAATCAATGAATATTGTAAATGCACAAACAGTAATATCTCCGCATTGCAAGGTGCAATTCTGAAATTTTTTGCTTTTTCCTGCTAATCCTAGCATGATAAAGAAGATTCAAAGAGAGTGAGATGCCAGCTCTTTTCATTCAGTCAGTAGCTTCAAACATTTCTGGTATATGAATAACATGATGTTTTTCAATGGCAAAAATCAATGAATATTGTAAATGCACAACAGTAATATCTCCACATTGCAAGGTGCAATTCTGAAATTTTTTGCTTTTTCCTGCTAATCCTAGCATGATAAAGAAGATTCAAAGAGAGTGAGATGCCAGCTCCTTTCATTCAGTCAGTAGCTTCAAACATTTCTGGTATATGAATAACATGATGTTTTTCAATGGCAAAAATCAATGAATATTGTAAATGCACAAACAGTAATTTCTCCGCATTGCAAGGTGCAATTCTGAAATTTTTTGCTTTTTCCTGCTAATCCTAGCATGATAAAGAAGATTCAAAGAGAGTGAGATGCCAGCTCTTTTCATTCAGTCAGTAGCTTCAAACATTTCTGGTATATGAATAACATGATGTTTTTCAATGGCAAAAATCAATGAATATTGTAAATGCACAAACAGTAATATCTCCACATTGCAAGGTGCAATTCTGAAATTTTTTGCTTTTTCCTGCTAATCCTAGCATGATAAAGAAGATTCAAAGAGAGTGAGATGCCAGCTCCTTTCATTCAGTCAGTAGCTTCAAACATTTCTGGTATATGAATAACATGATGTTTTTCAATGGCAAAAATCAATGAATATTGTAAATGCACAAACAGTAATATCTCCGCATTGCAAGGTGCAATTCTGAAATTTTTTGCTTTTTCCTGCTAATCCTAGCATGATAAAGAAGATTCAAAGAGAGTGAGATGCCAGTTCTTTTCATTCAGTCAGTAGCTTCAAACATTTCTGGACGTTTTTCAATGGCAAAAATCAATGGATATTGTAAATGCACAAACAGTAATATCTCCGCATTGCAAGGTGCAATTCTGAAATTTTTTGCTTTTTCCTGCTAATCCTAGCATGATAAAGAAGATTCAAAGAGAGTGAGATGCCAGCTCTTTTCATTCAGTCAGTAGCTTCAAACATTTCTGGACGTTTTTCAATGGCAAAAATCAATGAATATTGTAAATGCACAAACAGTAATATCTCCGCATTGCAAGGTGCAATTCTGAAATTTTTTGCTTTTTCCTGCTAATCCTAGCATGATAAAGAAGCTTCAAAGAGAGTGAGATGCCAGCTCTTTTCATTCAGTCAGTAGCTTCAAACATTTCTGGACGTTTTTCAATGGCAAAAATCAATGAATATTGTAAATGCACAAACAGTAATATCTCCGCATTGCAAGGTGCAATTCTGAAATTTTTTGCTTTTTCCTGCTAATCCTAGCATGATAAAGAAGATTCAAAGAGAGTGAGATGCCAGCTCTTTTCATTCAGTCAGTAGCTTCAAACATTTCTGGTATATGAATAACATGATGTTTTTCAATGGCAAAAATCAATGAATATTGTAAATGCACAAACAGTAATTTCTCCGCATTGCAAGGTGCAATTCTGAAATTTTTTGCTTTTTCCTGCTAATCCTAGCATGATAAAGAAGATTCAAAGAGAGTGAGATGCCAGCTCCTTTCATTCAGTCAGTAGCTTCAAACATTTCTGGACGTTTTTCAATGGCAAAAATCAATGAATATTGTAAATGCACAAACAGTAATATCTCCGCATTGCAAGGTGCAATTCTGAAATTTTTTGCTTTTTCCTGCTAATCCTAGCATGGTAAAGAAGATTCAAAGAGAGTGAGATGCCAGCTCCTTTCATTCAGTCAGTAGCTTCAAACATTTCTGGACGTTTTTCAATGGCAAAAATCAATGAATATTGTAAATGCATAAACAGTAATTTCTCCGCATTGCAAGGTGCAATTCTGAAATTTTTTGCTTTTTCCTGCTAATCCTAGCATGATAAAGAAGATTCAAAGAGAGTGAGATGCCAGCTCTTTTCATTCAGTCAGTAGCTTCAAACATTTCTGGACGTTTTTCAATGGCAAAAATCAATGAATATTGTAAATGCACAAACAGTAATATCTCCGCATTGCAAGGTGCAATTCTGAAATTTTTTGCTTTTTCCTGCTAATCCTAGCATGGTAAAGAAGATTCAAAGAGAGTGAAATGCCAGCTCTTTTCATTCAGTCAGTAGCTTCAAACATTTCTGGACGTTTTTCAATGGCAAAAATCTATGAATATTGTAAATGCACAAACAGTAATTTCTCCGCATTGCAAGGTGCAATTCTGAAATTTTTTGCTTTTTCCTGCTAATCCTAGCATGATAAAGAAGATTCAAAGAGAGTGAGATGTCAGCTCTTTTCATTCAGTCAGTAGCTTCAAACATTTCTGGTATATGAATAACATGATGTTTTTCAATGGCAAAAATCAATGAATATTGTAAATGCACAAACTGTAATATCTCCGCATTGCAAGGTGCAATTCTGAAATTTTTTGCTTTTTCCTGCTAATCCTAGCATGATAAAGAAGATTCAAAGAGAGTGAGATGCCAGCTCTTTTCATTCAGTCAGTAGCTTCAAACATTTCTGGTATATGAATAACATGATGTTTTTCAATGGCAAAAATCAATGAATATTGTAAATGCACAAACAGTAATATCTCCGCATTGCAAGGTGCAATTCTGAAATTTTTTGCTTTTTCCTGCTAATCCTAGCATGATAAAGAAGATTCAAAGAGAGTGAGATGCCAGCTCTTTTCATTCAGTCAGTAGCTTCAAACATTTCTGGATGTTTTTCAATGGCAAAAATCAATGAATATTGTAAATGCACAAACAGTAATATCTCCGCATTGCAAGGTACAATTCTGAAATTTTTTGCTTTTTCCTGCTAATCCTAGCATGATAAAGAAGATTCAAAGAGAGTGAGATGCCAGCTCTTTTCATTCAGTCAGTAGCTTCAAACATTTCTGGACGTTTTTCAATGGCAAAAATCAATGAATATTGTAAATGCACAAACAGTAATATCTCCGCATTGCAAGGTGCAATTCTGAAATTTTTTGCTTTTTCCTGCTAATCCTAGCATGATAAAGAAGATTCAAAGAGAGTGAGATGCCAGCTCTTTTCATTCAGTCAGTAGCTTCAAACATTTCTGGACGTTTTTCAATGGCAAAAATCAATGAATATTGTAAATGCACAAACAGTAATATCTCCGCATTGCAAGGTGCAATTCTGAAATTTTTTGCTTTTTCCTGCTAATCCTAGCATGATAAAGAAGATTCAAAGAGAGTGAGATGCCAGCTCTTTTCATTCAGTCAGTAGCTTCAAACATTTCTGGTATATGAATAACATGATGTTTTTCAATGGCAAAAATCAATGAATATTGTAAATGCACAACAGTAATATCTCCACATTGCAAGGTGCAATTCTGAAATTTTTTGCTTTTTCCTGCTAATCCTAGCATGATAAAGAAGATTCAAAGAGAGTGAGATGCCAGCTCTTTTCATTCAGTCAGTAGCTTCAAACATTTCTGGTATATGAATAACATGATGTTTTTCAATGGCAAAAATCAATGAATATTGTAAATGCACAACAGTAATATCTCCACATTGCAAGGTGCAATTCTGAAATTTTTTGCTTTTTCCTGCTAATCCTAGCATGATAAAGAAGATTCAAAGATAGTGAGATGCCAGCTCCTTTCATTCAGTCAGTAGCTTCAAACATTTCTGGACGTTTTTCAATGGCAAAAATCAATGAATATTGTAAATGCACAAACAGTAATATCTCCGCATTGCAAGGTGCAATTCTGAAATTTTTGCTTTTTCCTGCTAATCCTAGCATGGTAAATAAGATTCAAAGAGAGTGAGATGCCAGCTCCTTTCATTCAGTCAGTAGCTTCAAACATTTCTGGACGTTTTTCAATGGCAAAAATCAATGAATATTGTAAATGCACAAACAGTAATTTCTCCGCATTGCAAGGTGCAATTCTGAAATTTTTTGCTTTTTCCTGCTAATCCTAGCATGATAAAGAAGATTCAAAGAGAGTGAGATGCCAGCTCTTTTCATTCAGTCAGTAGCTTCAAACATTTCTGGACGTTTTTCAATGGCAAAAATCAATGAATATTGTAAATGCACAAACAGTAATATCTCCGCATTGCAAGGTGCAATTCTGAAATTTTTTGCTTTTTCCTGCTAATCCTAGCATGATAAAGAAGATTCAAAGAGAGTGAAATGCCAGCTCTTTTCATTCAGTCAGTAGCTTCAAACATTTCTGGACGTTTTTCAATGGCAAAAATCTATGAATATTGTAAATGCACAAACAGTAATTTCTCCGCATTGCAAGGTGCAATTCTGAAATTTTTTGCTTTTTCCTGCTAATCCTAGCATGATAAAGAAGATTCAAAGAGAGTGAGATGCCAGCTCTTTTCATTCAGTCAGTAGCTTCAAACATTTCTGGTATATGAATAACATGATGTTTTTCAATGGCAAAAATCAATGAATATTGTAAATGCACAAACAGTAATATCTCCGCATTGCAAGGTGCAATTCTGAAATTTTTTGCTTTTTCCTGCTAATCCTAGCATGATAAAGAAGATTCAAAGAGAGTGAGATGCCAGCTCTTTTCATTCAGTCAGTAGCTTCAAACATTTCTGGTATATGAATAACATGATGTTTTTCAATGGCAAAAATCAATGAATATTGTAAATGCACAACAGTAATATCTCCACATTGCAAGGTGCAATTCTGAAATTTTTTGCTTTTTCCTGCTAATCCTAGCATGATAAAGAAGATTCAAAGAGAGTGAGATGCCAGCTCCTTTCATTCAGTCAGTAGCTTCAAACATTTCTGGTATATGAATAACATGATGTTTTTCAATGGCAAAAATCAATGAATATTGTAAATGCACAAACAGTAATTTCTCCGCATTGCAAGGTGCAATTCTGAAATTTTTTGCTTTTTCCTGCTAATCCTAGCATGATAAAGAAGATTCAAAGAGAGTGAGATGCCAGCTCTTTTCATTCAGTCAGTAGCTTCAAACATTTCTGGTATATGAATAACATGATGTTTTTCAATGGCAAAAATCAATGAATATTGTAAATGCACAAACAGTAATATCTCCACATTGCAAGGTGCAATTCTGAAATTTTTTGCTTTTTCCTGCTAATCCTAGCATGATAAAGAAGATTCAAAGAGAGTGAGATGCCAGCTCCTTTCATTCAGTCAGTAGCTTCAAACATTTCTGGACGTTTTTCAATGGCAAAAATCAATGAATATTGTAAATGCACAAACAGTAATATCTCCGCATTGCAAGGTGCAATTCTGAAATTTTTGCTTTTTCCTGCTAATCCTAGCATGGTAAATAAGATTCAAAGAGAGTGAGATGCCAGCTCCTTTCATTCAGTCAGTAGCTTCAAACATTTCTGGACGTTTTTCAATGGCAAAAATCAATGAATATTGTAAATGCACAAACAGTAATTTCTCCGCATTGCAAGGTGCAATTCTGAAATTTTTTGCTTTTTCCTGCTAATCCTAGCATGATAAAGAAGATTCAAAGAGAGTGAGATGCCAGCTCTTTTCATTCAGTCAGTAGCTTCAAACATTTCTGGACGTTTTTCAATGGCAAAAATCAATGAATATTGTAAATGCACAAACAGTAATATCTCCGCATTGCAAGGTGCAATTCTGAAATTTTTTGCTTTTTCCTGCTAATCCTAGCATGATAAAGAAGATTCAAAGAGAGTGAAATGCCAGCTCTTTTCATTCAGTCAGTAGCTTCAAACATTTCTGGACGTTTTTCAATGGCAAAAATCTATGAATATTGTAAATGCACAAACAGTAATTTCTCCGCATTGCAAGGTGCAATTCTGAAATTTTTTGCTTTTTCCTGCTAATCCTAGCATGATAAAGAAGATTCAAAGAGAGTGAGATGCCAGCTCTTTTCATTCAGTCAGTAGCTTCAAACATTTCTGGTATATGAATAACATGATGTTTTTCAATGGCAAAAATCAATGAATATTGTAAATTCACAAACAGTAATATCTCCGCATTGCAAGGTGCAATTCTGAAATTTTTTGCTTTTTCCTGCTAATCCTAGCATGATAAAGAAGATTCAAAGAGAGTGAGATGCCAGCTCTTTTCATTCAGTCAGTAGCTTCAAACATTTCTGGATGTTTTTCAATGGCAAAAATCAATGAATATTGTAAATGCACAAACAGTAATATCTCCGCATTGCAAGGTACAATTCTGAAATTTTTTGCTTTTTCCTGCTAATCCTAGCATGATAAAGAAGATTCAAAGAGAGTGAGATGCCAGCTCTTTTCATTCAGTCAGTAGCTTCAAACATTTCTGGACGTTTTTCAATGGCAAAAATCAATGAATATTGTAAATGCACAAACAGTAATATCTCCGCATTGCAAGGTGCAATTCTGAAATTTTTTGCTTTTTCCTGCTAATCCTAGCATGATAAAGAAGATTCAAAGAGAGTGAGATGCCAGCTCTTTTCATTCAGTCAGTAGCTTCAAACATTTCTGGACGTTTTTCAATGGCAAAAATCAATGAATATTGTAAATGAACAAACAGTAATATCTCCGCATTGCAAGGTGCAATTCTGAAATTTTTTGCTTTTTCCTGCTAATCCTAGCATGATAAAGAAGATTCAAAGAGAGTGAGATGCCAGCTCTTTTCATTCAGTCAGTAGCTTCAAACATTTCTGGTATATGAATAACATGATGTTTTTCAATGGCAAAAATCAATGAATATTGTAAATGCACAACAGTAATATCTCCACATTGCAAGGTGCAATTCTGAAATTTTTTGCTTTTTCCTGCTAATCCTAGCATGATAAAGAAGATTCAAAGAGAGTGAGATGCCAGCTCCTTTCATTCAGTCAGTAGCTTCAAACATTTCTGGTATATGAATAACATGATGTTTTTCAATGGCAAAAATCAATGAATATTGTAAATGCACAAACAGTAATTTCTCCGCATTGCAAGGTGCAATTCTGAAATTTTTTGCTTTTTCCTGCTAATCCTAGCATGATAAAGAAGATTCAAAGAGAGTGAGATGCCAGCTCTTTTCATTCAGTCAGTAGCTTCAAACATTTCTGGTATATGAATAACATGATGTTTTTCAATGGCAAAAATCAATGAATATTGTAAATGCACAAACAGTAATATCTCCACATTGCAAGGTGCAATTCTGAAATTTTTTGCTTTTTCCTGCTAATCCTAGCATGATAAAGAAGATTCAAAGAGAGTGAGATGCCAGCTCCTTTCATTCAGTCAGTAGCTTCAAACATTTCTGGACGTTTTTCAATGGCAAAAATCAATGAATATTGTAAATGCACAAACAGTAATATCTCCGCATTGCAAGGTGCAATTCTGAAATTTTTGCTTTTTCCTGCTAATCCTAGCATGGTAAATAAGATTCAAAGAGAGTGAGATGCCAGCTCCTTTCATTCAGTCAGTAGCTTCAAACATTTCTGGACGTTTTTCAATGGCAAAAATCAATGAATATTGTAAATGCACAAACAGTAATTTATCCGCATTGCAAGGTGCAATTCTGAAATTTTTTGCTTTTTCCTGCTAATCCTAGCATGATAAAGAAGATTCAAAGAGAGTGAGATGCCAGCTCTTTTCATTCAGTCAGTAGCTTCAAACATTTCTGGACGTTTTTCAATGGCAAAAATCAATGAATATTGTAAATGCACAAACAGTAATATCTCCGCATTGCAAGGTGCAATTCTGAAATTTTTTGCTTTTTCCTGCTAATCCTAGCATGATAAAGAAGATTCAAAGAGAGTGAAATGCCAGCTCTTTTCATTCAGTCAGTAGCTTCAAACATTTCTGGACGTTTTTCAATGGCAAAAATCTATGAATATTGTAAATGCACAAACAGTAATTTCTCCGCATTGCAAGGTGCAATTCTGAAATTTTTTGCTTTTTCCTGCTAATCCTAGCATGATAAAGAAGATTCAAAGAGAGTGAGATGCCAGCTCTTTTCATTCAGTCAGTAGCTTCAAACATTTCTGGTATATGAATAACATGATGTTTTTCAATGGCAAAAATCAATGAATATTGTAAATGCACAAACTGTAATATCTCCGCATTGCAAGGTGCAATTCTGAAATTTTTTGCTTTTTCCTGCTAATCCTAGCATGATAAAGAAGATTCAAAGAGAGTGAGATGCCAGCTCTTTTCATTCAGTCAGTAGCTTCAAACATTTCTGGTATATGAATAACATGATGTTTTTCAATGGCAAAAATCAATGAATATTGTAAATGCACAAACAGTAATATCTCCGCATTGCAAGGTGCAATTCTGAAATTTTTTGCTTTTTCCTGCTAATCCTAGCATGATAAAGAAGATTCAAAGAGAGTGAGATGCCAGCTCTTTTCATTCAGTCAGTAGCTTCAAACATTTCTGGACGTTTTTCAATGGCAAAAATCAATGAATATTGTAAATGCACAAACAGTAATTTCTCCGCATTGCAAGGTGCAATTCTGAAATTTTTTGCTTTTTCCTGCTAATCCTAGCATGATAAAGAAGATTCAAAGAGAGTGAGATGCCAGCTCTTTTCATTCAGTCAGTAGCTTCAAACATTTCTGGACGTTTTTCAATGGCAAAAATCAATGAATATTGTAAATGCACAAACAGTAATATCTCCGCATTGCAAGGTACAATTCTGAAATTTTTTGCTTTTTCCTGCTAATCCTAGCATGATAAAGAAGATTCAAAGAGAGTGAGATGCCAGCTCTTTTCATTCAGTCAGTAGCTTCAAACATTTCTGGACGTTTTTCAATGGCAAAAATCAATGAATATTGTAAATGCACAAACAGTAATATCTCCGCATTGCAAGGTGCAATTCTGAAATTTTTTGCTTTTTCCTGCTAATCCTAGCATGATAAAGAAGATTCAAAGAGAGTGAGATGCCAGCTATTTTCATTCAGTCAGTAGCTTCAAACATTTCTGGTATATGAATAACATGATGTTTTTCAATGGCAAAAATCAATGAATATTGTAAATGCACAAACAGTAATATCTCCGCATTGCAAGGTGCAATTCTGAAATTTTTTGCTTTTTCCTGCTAATCCTAGCATGATAAAGAAGATTCAAAGAGAGTGAGATGCCAGCTCTTTTCATTCAGTCAGTAGCTTCAAACATTTCTGGACGTTTTTCAATGGCAAAAATCAATGAATATTGTAAATGCACAAACAGTAATTTCTCCGCATTGCAAGGTGCAATTCTGAAATTTTTTGCTTTTTTCTGCTAATCCTAGCATGATAAAGAAGATTCAAAGAGAGTGAGATGCCAGCTCTTTTCATTCAGTCAGTAGCTTCAAACATTTCTGGACGTTTTTCAATGGCAAAAATCAATGAATATTGTAAATGCACAAACAGTAATATCTCCGCATTGCAAGGTGCAATTCTGAAATTTTTTGCTTTTTCCTGCTAATCCTAGCATGATAAAGAAGATTCAAAGAGAGTGAGATGCCAGCTCTTTTCATTCAGTCAGTAGCTTCAAACATTTCTGGTATATGAATAACATGATGTTTTTCAATGGCAAAAATCAATGAATATTGTAAATGCACAAACAGTAATATCTCCGCATTGCAAGGTGCAATTCTGAAATTTTTTCCTTTTTCCCGCTAATCCTAGCATGATAAAGAAGATTCAAAGAGAGTGAGATGCCAGCTCTTTTCATTCAGTCAGTAGCTTCAAACATTTCTGGTATATGAATAACATGATGTTTTTCAATGGCAAAAATCAATGAATATTGTAAATGCACAAACAGTAATATCTCCACATTGCAAGGTGCAATTCTGAAATTTTTTGCTTTTTCCTGCTAATCCTAGCATGATAAAGAATATTCAAAGAGAGTGAGATGCCAGCTCTTTTCATTCAGTCAGTAGCTTCAAACATTTCTGGTATATGAATAACATGATGTTTTTCAATGGCAAAAATCAATGAATATTGTAAATGCACAAACAGTAATATCTCCGCATTGCAAGGTGCAATTCTGAAATTTTTTGCTTTTTCCTGCTAATCCTAGCATGATAAAGAAGATTCAAAGAGAGTGAGATGCCAGCTCTTTTCATTCAGTCAGTAGCTTCAAACATTTCTGGACGTTTTTCAATGGCAAAAATCAATGAATATTGTAAATGCACAAACAGTAATTTCTCCGCATTGCAAGGTGCAATTCTGAAATTTTTTGCTTTTTTCTGCTAATCCTAGCATGATAAAGAAGATTCAAAGAGAGTGAGATGCCAGCTCTTTTCATTCAGTCAGTAGCTTCAAACATTTCTGGACGTTTTTCAATGGCAAAAATCAATGAATATTGTAAATGCACAAACAGTAATATCTCCGCATTGCAAGGTGCAATTCTGAAATTTTTTGCTTTTTCCTGCTAATCCTAGCATGATAAAGAAGATTCAAAGAGAGTGAGATGCCAGCTCTTTTCATTCAGTCAGTAGCTTCAAACATTTCTGGTATATGAATAACATGATGTTTTTCAATGGCAAAAATCAATGAATATTGTAAATGCACAAACAGTAATATCTCCGCATTGCAAGGTGCAATTCTGAAATTTTTTGCTTTTTCCTGCTAATCCTAGCATGATAAAGAAGATTCAAAGAGAGTGAGATGCCAGCTCTTTTCATTCAGTCAGTAGCTTCAAACATTTCTGGACGTTTTTCAATGGCAAAAATCAATGAATATTGTAAATGCACAAACAGTAATATCTCCGCATTGCAAGGTGCAATTCTGAAATTTTTTCCTTTTTCCCGCTAATCCTAGCATGATAAAGAAGATTCAAAGAGAGTGAGATGCCAGCTCTTTTCATTCAGTCAGTAGCTTCAAACATTTCTGGTATATGAATAACATGATGTTTTTCAATGGCAAAAATCAATGAATATTGTAAATGCACAAACAGTAATATCTCCACATTGCAAGGTGCAATTCTGAAATTTTTTGCTTTTTCCTGCTAATCCTAGCATGATAAAGAATATTCAAAGAGAGTGAGATGCCAGCTCTTTTCATTCAGTCAGTAGCTTCAAACATTTCTGGTATATGAATAACATGATGTTTTTCAATGGCAAAAATCAATGAATATTGTAAATGAACAAACAGTAATATCTCCGCATTGCAAGGTGCAATTCTGAAATATTTTGCTTTTTCCTGCTAATCCTAGCATGATAAAGAAGATTCAAAGAGAGTGAGATGCCAGCTCTTTTCATTCAGTCAGTAGCTTCAAACATTTCTGGACGTTTTTCAATGGCAAAAATCAATGAATATTGTAAATGCACAAACAGTAATATCTCCGCATTGCAAGGTGCAATTCTGAAATTTTTTGCTTTTTCCTGCTAATCCTAGCATGATAAAGAAGATTCAAAGAGAGTGAGATGCCAGCTCTTTTCATTCAGTCAGTAGCTACAAACATTTCTGGTATATGAATAACATGATGTTTTTCAATGGCAAAAATCAATGAATATTGTAAATGCACAAACAGTAATATCTCCACATTGCAAGGTGCAATTCTGAAATTTTTTGCTTTTTCCTGCTAATCCTAGCATGATAAAGAAGATTCAAAGAGAGTGAGATGCCAGCTCTTTTCATTCAGTCAGTAGCTTCAAACATTTCTGGACGTTTTTCAATGGCAAAAATCAATGAATATTGTAAATGCACAAACAGTAATATCTATGCATTGCAAGGTGCAATTCTGAAATTTTTTGCTTTTTCCTGCTAATCCTAGCATGATAAAGAAGATTCAAAGAGAGTGAGATGCCAGCTCTTTTCATTCAGTCAGTAGCTTCAAACATTTCTGGTATATGAATAACATGATGTTTTTCAATGGCAAAAATCAATGAATATTGTAAGTGCACAAACAGTAATATCTCCACATTGCAAGGTGCAATTCTGAAATTTTTTGCTTTTTCCTGCTAATCCTAGCATGATAAAGAAGATTCAAAGAGAGTGAGATGCCAGCTCCTTTCATTCAGTCAGTAGCTTCAAACATTTCTGGTATATGAATAACATGATGTTTTTCAATGGCAAAAATCAATGAATATTGTAAATGCACAAACCGTAATATCTCCGCATTGCAAGGTGCAATTCTGAAATTTTTTGCTTTTTCCTGATAATCCTAGCATGATAAAGAAGATTCAAAGAGAGTGAGATGCCAGCTCTTTTCATTCAGTCAGTAGCTTCAAACATTTCTGGTATATGAATAACATGATGTTTTTCAATGGCAAAAATCAATGAATATTGTAAATGCACAAACAGTAATATCTCCACATTGCAAGGTGCAATTCTGAAATTTTTTGCTTTTTCCTGCTAATCCTAGCATGATAAAGAAGATTCAAAGAGAGTGAGATGCCAGCTCCTTTCATTCAGTCAGTAGCTTCAAACATTTCTGGTATATGAATAACATGATGTTTTTCAATGGCAAAAATCAATGAATATTGTAAATGCACAAACAGTAATTTCTCCGCATTGCAAGGTGCAATTCTGAAATTTTTTGCTTTTTCCTGCTAATCCTAGCATGATAAAGAAGATTCAAAGAGAGTGAGATGCCAGCTCTTTTCATTCAGTCAGTAGCTTCAAACATTTCTGGTATATGAATAACATGATGTTTTTCAATGGCAAAAATCAATGAATATTGTAAATGCACAAACAGTAATATCTCCACATTGCAAGGTGCAATTCTGAAATTTTTTGCTTTTTCCTGCTAATCCTAGCATGTTAAAGAAGATTCAAAGAGAGTGAGATGCCAGCTCCTTTCATTCAGTCAGTAGCTTCAAACATTTCTGGTATATGAATAACATGATGTTTTTCAATGGCAAAAATCAATGAATATTGTAAATGCACAAAGAGTAATATCTCCGCATTGCAAGGTGCAATTCTGAAATTTTTTGCTTTTTCCTGCTAATCCTAGCATGATAAAGAAGATTCAAAGAGAGTGAGATGCCAGCTCTTTTCATTCAGTCAGTAGCTTCAAACATTTCTGGACGTTTTTCAATGGCAAAAATCAATGAATATTGTAAATGCACAAACAGTAATATCTCCGCATTGCAAGGTGCAATTCTGAAATTTTTTGCTTTTTCCTGCTAATCCTAGCATGATAAAGAAGATTCAAAGAGAGTGAGATGCCAGCTCTTTTCATTCAGTCAGTAGCTTCAAACATTTCTGGACGTTTTTCAATGGCAAAAATCAATGAATATTGTAAATGCACAAACAGTAATATCTCCGCATTGCAAGGTGCAATTCTGAAATTTTTTGCTTTTTCCTGCTAATCCTAGCATGATAAAGAAGATTCAAAGAGAGTGAGATGCCAGCTCTTTTCATTCAGTCAGTAGCTTCAAACATTTCTGGACGTTTTTCAATGGCAAAAATCAATGAATATTGTAAATGCACAAACTAATTTCTCCGCATTGCAAGGTGCAATTCTGAAATTTTTTGCTTTTTCCTGCTAATCCTAGCATGATAAAGAAGATTCAAAGAGAGTGAGATGCCAGCTCTTTTCATTCAGTCAGTAGCTTCAAACATTTCTGGTATATGAATAACATGATGTTTTTCAATGGCAAAAATCAATGAATATTGTAAATGCACAAACAGTAATATCTCCGCATTGCAAGGTGCAATTCTGAAATTTTTTGCTTTTTCCTGCTAATCCTAGCATGATAAAGAATATTCAAAGTGAGTGAGATGCCAGCTCTTTTCATTCAGTCAGTAGCTTCAAACATTTCTGGTATATGAATAACATGATGTTTTTCAATGGCAAAAATCAATGAATATTGTAAATGCACAAACAGTAATATCTCCGCATTGCAAGGTGCAATTCTGAAATTTTTTGCTTTTTCCTGCTAATCCTAGCATGATAAAGAAGATTCAAAGAGAGTGAGATGCCAGCTCTTTTCATTCAGTCAGTAGCTTCAAACATTTCTGGACGTTTTTCAATGGCAAAAATCAATGAATATTGTAAATGCACAAACAGTAATATCTCCGCATTGCAAGGTGCAATTCTGAAATTTTTTGCTTTTTCCTGCTAATCCTAGCATGATAAAGAAGATTCAAAGAGAGTGAGATGCCAGCTCCTTTCATTCAGTCAGTAGCTTCAAACATTTCTGGACGTTTTTCAATGGCAAAAATCAATGAATATTGTAAATGCACAAACAGTAATTTCTCCGCATTGCAAGGTGCAATTCTGAAATTTTTTGCTTTTTCCTGCTAATCCTAGCATGAGAAAGAAGATTCAAAGAGAGTGAGATGCCAGCTCCTTTCATTCAGTCAGTAGCTTCAAACATTTCTGGACGTTTTTCAATGGCAAAAATCAATGAATATTGTAAATGCACAAACAGTAATATCTCCGCATTGCAAGGTGCAATTCTGAAATTTTTTGCTTTTTCCTGCTAATCCTAGCATGATAAAGAAGATTCAAAGACAGTGAGATGCCAGCTCTTTTCATTCAGTCAGTAGCTTCAAACATTTCTGGACGTTTTTCAATGGCAAAAATCAATGAATATTGTAAATGCACAAACTAATTTCTCCGCATTGCAAGGTGCAATTCTGAAATTTTTTGCTTTTTCCTGCTAATCCTAGCATGATAAAGAAGATTCAAAGAGAGTGAGATGCCAGCTCTTTTCATTCAGTCAGTAGCTTCAAACATTTCTGGTATATGAATAACATGATGTTTTTCAATGGCAAAAATCAATGAATATTGTAAATGCACAAACAGTAATATCTCCGCATTGCAAGGTGCAATTCTGAAATTTTTTGCTTTTTCCTGCTAATCCTAGCATGATAAAGAAGATTCAAAGAGAGTGAGATGCCAGCTCTTTTCATTCAGTCAGTAGCTTCAAACATTTCTGGTATATGAATAACATGATGTTTTTCAATGGCAAAAATCAATGAATATTGTAAATGCACAAACAGTAATATCTCCGCATTGCAAGGTGCAATTCTGAAATTTTTTGCTTTTTCCTGCTAATCCTAGCATGATAAAGAAGATTCAAAGAGAGTGAGATGCCAGCTCTTTTCATTCAGTCAGTAGCTTCAAACATTTCTGGACGTTTTTCAATGGCAAAAATCAATGAATATTGTAAATGCACAAACAGTAATATCTCCACATTGCAAGGTGCAATTCTGAAATTTTTTGCTTTTTCCTGCTAATCCTAGCATGATAAAGAAGATTCAAAGAGAGTGAGATGCCAGCTCCTTTCATTCAGTCAGTAGCTTCAAACATTTCTGGACGTTTTTCAATGGCAAAAATCAATGAATATTGTAAATGCACAAACAGTAATATCTCCACATTGCAAGGTGCAATTCTGAAATTTTTTGCTTTTTCCTGCTCCTCTTAGCATGATAAAAAAGATTCAAAGAGAGTGAGATGCCAGCTCTTTTCATTCAGTCAGTAGCTTCAAACATTTCTGGACGTTTTTCAATGGCAAAAATCAATGAATATTGTAAATGCACAAACAGTAATATCTCTGCATTGCAAGGTGCAATTCTGAAATTTTTTGCTTTTTCCTGCTAATCCTAGCATGATAAAGAAGATTCAAAGAGAGTGAGATGCCAGCTCTTTTCATTCAGTCAGTAGCTTCAAACATTTCTGGTATATGAATAACATGATGTTTTTCAATGGCAAAAATCAATGAATATTGTAAATGCACAAACAGTAATATCTCCACATTGCAAGGTGCAATTCTGAAATTTTTTGCTTTTTCCTGCTAATCCTAGCATGATAAGGAAGATTCAAAGAGAGTGAGATGCCAGCTCTTTTCATTCAGTCAGTAGCTTCAAACATTTCTGGACGTTTTTCAATGGCAAAAATCAATGAATATTGTAAATGCACAAACAGTAATTTCTCCGCATTGCAAGGTGCAATTCTGAAATTTTTTGCTTTTTCCTGCTAATCCTAGCATGATAAAGAAAATTCAAAGAGAGTGAGATGCCAGCTCTTTTCATTCAGTCAGTAGCTTCAAACATTTCTGGTATATGAATAACATGATGTTTTTCAATGGCAAAAATCAATGAATATTGTAAATGCACAAACAGTAATATCTCCACATTGCAAGGTGCAATTCTGAAATTTTTTGCTTTTTCCTGCTAATCCTAGCATGATAAAGAAGATTCAAAGAGAGTGAGATGCCAGTTCCTTTCATTCAGTCAGTAGCTTCAAACATTTCTGGATGTTTTTCAATGGCAAAAATCAATGAATATTGTAAATGCACAAACAGTAATATCTCCGCATTGCAAGGTGCAATTCTGAAATTTTTTGCTTTTTCCTGCTAATCCTAGCATGATAAAGAAGATTCAAAGAGAGTGAGATGCCAGCTCTTTTCATTCAGTCAGTAGCTTCAAACATTTCTGGACGTTTTTCAATGGCAAAAATCAATGAATATTATAAATGCACAAACAGTAATATCTCCGCATTGCAAGGTGCAATTCTGAAATTTTTTGCTTTTTCCTGCTAATCCTAGCATGATAAAGAAGATTCAAAGAGAGTGAGATGCCAGCTCTTTTCATTCAGTCAGTAGCTTCAAACATTTCTGGTATATGAATAACATGATGTTTTTCAATGGCAAAAATCAATGAATATTGTAAATGCACAAACAGTAATATCTCCACATTGCAAGGTGCAATTCTGAAATTTTTTGCTTTTTCCTGCTCCTCTTAGCATGATAAAGAAGATTCAAAGAGAGTGAGATGCCAGCTCTTTTCATTCAGTCAGTAGCTTCAAACATTTCTGGTATATGAATAACATGATGTTTTTCAATGGCAAAAATCAATGAATATTGTAAATGCACAAACAGTAATATCTCCACATTGCAAGGTGCAATTCTGAAATTTTTTACTTTTTCCTGCTAATCCTAGCATGACAAAGAAGATTCAAAGAGAGTGAGATGCCAGCTCCTTTCATTCAGTCAGTAGCTTCAAACATTTCTGGACGTTTTTCAATGGCAAAAATCAATGAATATTGTAAATGCACAAACAGTAATATCTCCGCATTGCAAGGTGCAATTCTGAAATTTTTTGCTTTTTCCTGCTAATCCTAGCATGATAAAGAAGATTCAAAGAGAGTGAGATGCCAGCTCTTTTCATTCAGTCAGTAGCTTCAAACATTTCTGGACGTTTTTCAATGGCAAAAATCAATGAATATTGTAAATGCACAAACAGTAATTTCTCCGCATTGCAAGGTGCAATTCTGAAATTTTTTGCTTTTTCCTGATAATCCTAGCATGATAAAGAAGATTCAAAGAGAGTGAGATGCCAGCTCTTTTCATTCAGTCAGTAGCTTCAAACATTTCTGGTATATGAATAACATGATGTTTTTCAATGGCAAAAATCAATGAATATTGTAAATGCACAAACAGTAATATCTCCACATTGCAAGGTGCAATTCTGAAATTTTTTGCTTTTTCCTGCTAATCCTAGCATGATAAAGAAGATTCAAAGAGAGTGAGATGCCAGCTCTTTTCATTCAGTCAGTAGCTTCAAACATTTCTGGTATATGAATAACATGATGTTTTTCAATGGCAAAAATCAATGAATATTGTAAATGCACAAACAGTAATATCTCCACATTGCAAGGTGCAATTCTGAAATTTTTTGCTTTTTCCTGCTAATCCTAGCATGATAAAGAATATTCAAAGAGAGTGAGATGCCAGCTCTTTTCATTCAGTCAGTAGCTTCAAACATTTCTGGTATATGAATAACATGATGTTTTTCAATGGCAAAAATCAATGAATATTGTAAATGCACAAACAGTAATATCTCCGCATTGCAAGGTGCAATTCTGAAATTTTTTGCTTTTTCCTGCTAATCCTAGCATGATAAAGAAGATTCAAAGAGAGTGAGATGCCAGCTCTTTTCATTCAGTCAGTAGCTTCAAACATTTCTGGACGTTTTTCAATGGCAAAAATCAATGAATATTGTAAATGCACAAACAGTAATATCTCCGCATTGCAAGGTGCAATTCTGAAATTTTTTGCTTTTTCCTGCTAATCCTAGCATGATAAAGAAGATTCAAAGAGAGTGAGATGCCAGCTCTTTTCATTCAGTCAGTAGCTTCAAACATTTCTGGACATTTTTCAATGGCAAAAATCAATGAATATTGTAAATGCACAAACAGTAATTTCTCCGCATTGCAAGGTGCAATTCTGAAATTTTTTGCTTTTTCCTGATAATCCTAGCAAGATAAAGAAGATTCAAAGAGAGTGAGATGCCAGCTCTTTTCATTCAGTCAGTAGCTTCAAACATTTCTGGTATATGAATAACATGATGTTTTTCAATGGCAAAAATCAATGAATATTGTAAATGCACAAACAGTAATATCTCCGCATTGCAAGGTGCAATTCTGAAATTTTTTGCTTTTTCCTGCTAATCCTAGCATGATAAAGAAGATTCAAAGAGAGTGAGATGCCAGCTCTTTTCATTCAGTCAGTAGCTTCAAACATTTCTGGTATATGAATAACATGATGTTTTTCAATGGCAAAAATCAATGAATATTGTAAATGCACAAACAGTAATATCTCCACATTGCAAGGTGCAATTCTGAAATTTTTTGCTTTTTCCTGCTAATCCTAGCATGATAAAGAAGATTCAAAGAGCGTGAGATGCCAGCTCTTTTCATTCAGTCAGTAGCTTCAAACATTTCTGGTATATGAATAACATGATGTTTTTCAATGGCAAAAATCAATGAATATTGTAAATGCACAAACAGTAATATCTCCCCATTGCAAGGTGCAATTCTGAAATTTTTTGCTTTTTCCTGCTAATCCTAGCATGATAAAGAAGATTCAAAGAGAGTGAGATGCCAGCTCTTTTCATTCAGTCAGTAGCTTCAAACATTTCTGGACGTTTTTCAATGGCAAAAATCAATGAATATTGTAAATGCACAAACAGTAATATCTCCGCATTGCAAGGTGCAATTCTGAAATTGTTTGCTTTTTCCTGCTAATCCTAGCATGATAAAGAAGATTCAAAGAGAGTGAGATGCCAGCTCTTTTCATTCAGTCAGTAGCTTCAAACATTTCTGGTATATGAATAACATGATGTTTTTCAATGGCAAAAATCAATGAATATTGTACATGCACAAACAGTAATATCTCCACATTGCAAGGTGCAATTCTGAAATTTTTTGCTTTTTCCTGCTAATCCTAGCATGATAAAGAAGATTCAAAGAGAGTGAGATGCCAGCTCTTTTCATTCAGTCAGTAGCTTCAAACATTTCTGGACGTTTTTCAATGGCAAAAATCAATGAATATTGTAAATGCACAAACAGTAATATCTCCACATTGCAAGGTGCAATTCTGAAATTTTTTGCTTTTTCCTGTTAATCCTAGCATGATAAAGAAGATTCAAAGAGAGTGAGATGCCAGCTCCTTTCATTCAGTCAGTAGCTTCAAACATTTCTGGACGTTTTTCAATGGCAAAAATCAATGAATATTGTAAATGCACAAACAGTAATATCTCCACATTGCAAGGTGCAATTCTGAAATTTTTTGCTTTTTCCTGCTCCTCTTAGCATGATAAAGAAGATTCAAAGAGAGTGAGATGCCAGCTCTTTTCATTCAGTCAGTAGCTTCAAACATTTCTGGACGTTTTTCAATGGCAAAAATCAATGAATATTGTAAATGCACAAACAGTAATATCTCCGCATTGCAAGGTGCAATTCTGAAATTTTTTGCTTTTTCCTGCTAATCCTAGCATGATAAAGAAGATTCAAAGAGAGTGAGATGCCAGCTCTTTTCATTCAGTCAGTAGCTTCAAACATTTCTGGTATATGAATAACATGATGTTTTTCAATGGCAAAAATCAATGAATATTGTAAATGCACAAACAGTAATATCTCCACATTGCAAGGTGCAATTCTGAAATTTTTTGCTTTTTCCTGCTAATCCTAGCATGATAAAGAAGATTCAAAGAGAGTGAGATGCCAGCTCTTTTCATTCAGTCAGTAGCTTCAAACATTTCTGGTATATGAATAACATGATGTTTTTCAATGGCAAAAATCAATGAATATTGTAAATGCACAAACAGTAATATCTCCACATTGCAAGGTGCAATTCTGAAATTTTTTGCTTTTTCCTGCTAATCCTAGCATTATAAAGAAGATTCAAAGAGAGTGAGATGCCAGCTCTTTTCATTCAGTCAGTAGCTTCAAACATTTCTGGACGTTTTTCAATGGCAAAAATCAATGAATATTGTAAATGCACAAACAGTAATTTCTCCGCATTGCAAGGTGCAATTCTGAATTTTTTTGCTTTTTCCTGCTTATCCTAGCATGATAAAGAAGATTCAAAGAGAGTGAGATGCCAGCTCTTTTCATTCAGTCAGTAGCTTCAAACATTTCTGGTATATGAATAACATGATGTTTTTCAATGGCAAAAATCAATGAATATTGTAAATGCACAAACAGTAATATCTCCACATTGCAAGGTGCAATTCTGAAATTTTTTGCTTTTTCCTGCTAATCCTAGCATGATAAAGAAGATTCAAAGAGAGTGAGATGCCAGCTCCTTTCATTCAGTCAGCAGCTTCAAACATTTCTGAACGTTTTTCAATGGCAAAAATCAATGAATATTGTAAATGCACAAACAGTAATATCTCCGCATTGCAAGGTGCAATTCTGAAATTTTTTGCTTTTTCCTGCTAATCCTAGCATGATAAAGAAGATTCAAAGAGAGTGAGATGCCAGCTCCTTTCATTCAGTCAGTAGCTTCAAACATTTCTGGACGTTTTTCAATGGCAAAAATCAATGAATATTGTAAATGCACAAACAGTAATTTCTCCGCATTGCAAGGTGCAATTCTGAAATTTTTTGCTTTTTCCTGCTAATCCTAGCATGATAAAGAAGATTCAAAGAGAGTGAGATGCCAGCTCTTTTCATTCAGTCAGTAGCTTCAAACATTTCTGGACGTTTTTCAATGGCAAAAATCAATGAATATTGTAAATGCACAAACAGTAATATCTCCGCATTGCAAGGTGCAATTCTGAAATTTTTTGCTTTTTCCTGCTAATCCTAGCATGATAAAGAAGATTCAAAGAGAGTGAAATGCCAGCTCTTTTCATTCAGTCAGTAGCTTCAAACATTTCTGGACGTTTTTCAATGGCAAAAATCAATGAATATTGTAAATGCACAAACAGTAATTTCTCCGCATTGCAAGGTGCAATTCTGAATTTTTTTGCTTTTTCCTGCTAATCCTAGCATGATAAAGAAGATTCAAAGAGAGTGAGATGCCAGCTCTTTTCATTCAGTCAGTAGCTTCAAACATTTCTGGTATATGAATAACATGATGTTTTTCAATGGCAAAAATCAATGAATATTGTAAATGCACAAACAGTAATATCTCCGCATTGCAAGGTGCAATTCTGAAATTTTTTGCTTTTTCCTGCTAATCCTAGCATGATAAAGAAGATTCAAAGAGAGTGAGATGCCAGCTCTTTTCATTCAGTCAGTAGCTTCAAACATTTCTGGACGTTTTTCAATGGCAAAAATCAATGAATATTGTAAATGCACAAACTAATTTCTCCGCATTGCAAGGTGCAATTCTGAAATTTTTTGCTTTTTCCTGCTAATCCTAGCATGATAAAGAAGATTCAAAGAGAGTGAGATGCCAGCTCTTTTCATTCAGTCAGTAGCTTCAAACATTTCTGGTATATGAATAACATGATGTTTTTCAATGGCAACAATCAATGAATATTGTAAATGCACAAACAGTAATATCTCCGCATTGCAAGGTGCAATTCTGAAATTTTTTGCTTTTTCCTGCTAATCCTAGCATGATAAAGAAGATTCAAAGAGAGTGAGATGCCAGCTCTTTTCATTCAGTCAGTAGCTTCAAACATTTCTGGTATATGAATAACATGATGTTTTTCAATGCCAAAAATCAATGAATATTGTAAATGCACAAACAGTAATATCTCCGCATTGCAAGGTGCAATTCTGAAATTTTTTGCTTTTTCCTGCTAATCCTAGCATGATAAAGAAGATTCAAAGAGAGTGAGATGCCAGCTCTTTTCATTCAGTCAGTAGCTTCAAACATTTCTGGACGTTTTTCAATGGCAAAAATCAATGAATATTGTAAATGCACAAACAGTAATATCTCCGCATTGCAAGGTGCAATTCTGAAATTTTTTCTTTTTCCTGCTAATCCTAGCATGATAAAGAAGATTCAAAGAGAGTGAGATGCCAGCTCTTTTCATTCAGTCAGTAGCTTCAAACATTTCTGGACGTTTTTCAATGGCAAAAATCAATGAATATTGTAAATGCACAAACAGTAATTTCTCCGCATTGCAAGGTGCAATTCTGAAATTTTTTGCTTTTTCCTGATAATCCTAGCATGATAAAGAAGATTCAAAGAGAGTGAGATGCCAGCTCTTTTCATTCAGTCAGTAGCTTCAAACATTTCTGGTATATGAATAACATGATGTTTTTCAATGGCAAAAATCAATGAATATTGTAAAAGCACAAACAGTAATATCTCCGCATTGCAAGGTGCAATTCTGAAATTTTTTGCTTTTTCCTGCTAATCCTAGCATGATAAAGAAGATTCAAAGAGAGTGAGATGCCAGCTCTTTTCATTCAGTCAGTAGCTTCAAACATTTCTGGTATATGAATAACATGATGTTTTTCAATGGCAAAAATCAATGAATATTGTAAATGCACAAACAGTAATATCTCCACATTGCAAGGTGCAATTCTGAAATTTTTTGCTTTTTCCTGCTAATCCTAGCATGATAAAGAAGATTCAAAGAGAGTGAGATGCCAGCTCTTTTCATTCAGTCAGTAGCTTCAAACATTTCTGGTATATGAATAACATGATGTTTTTCAATGGCAAAAATCAATGAATATTGTAAATGCACAAACAGTAATATCTCCGCATTGCAAGGTGCAATTCTGAAATTTTTTGCTTTTTCCTGCTAATCCTAGCATGATAAAGAAGATTCAAAGAGAGTGAGATGCCAGCTCTTTTCATTCAGTCAGTAGCTTCAAACATTTCTGGACGTTTTTCAATGGCAAAAATCAATGAATATTGTAAATGCACAAACAGTAATATCTCCGCATTGCAAGGTGCAATTCTGAAATTGTTTGCTTTTTCCTGCTAATCCTGGCATGATAAAGAAGATTCAAAGAGAGTGAGATGCCAGCTCTTTTCATTCAGTCAGTAGCTTCAAACATTTCTGGTATATGAATAACATGATGTTTTTCAATGGCAAAAATCAATGAATATTGTACATGCACAAACAGTAATATCTCCACATTGCAAGGTGCAATTCTGAAATTTTTTGCTTTTTCCTGCTAATCCTAGCATGATAAAGAAGATTCAAAGAGAGTGAGATGCCAGCTCTTTTCATTCAGTCAGTAGCTTCAAACATTTCTGGACGTTTTTCAATGGCAAAAATCAATGAATATTGTAAATGCACAAACAGTAATATCTCCACATTGCAAGGTGCAATTCTGAAATTTTTTGCTTTTTCCTGTTAATCCTAGCATGATAAAGAAGATTCAAAGAGAGTGAGATGCCAGCTCCTTTCATTCAGTCAGTAGCTTCAAACATTTCTGGACGTTTTTCAATGGCAAAAATCAATGAATATTGTAAATGCACAAACAGTAATATCTCCACATTGCAAGGTGCAATTCTGAAATTTTTTGCTTTTTCCTGCTCCTCTTAGCATGATAAAGAAGATTCAAAGAGAGTGAGATGCCAGCTCTTTTCATTCAGTCAGTAGCTTCAAACATTTCTGGACGTTTTTCAATGGCAAAAATCAATGAATATTGTAAATGCACAAACAGTAATATCTCCGCATTGCAAGGTGCAATTCTGAAATTTTTTGCTTTTTCCTGCTAATCCTAGCATGATAAAGAAGATTCAAAGAGAGTGAGATGCCAGCTCTTTTCATTCAGTCAGTAGCTTCAAACATTTCTGGTATATGAATAACATGATGTTTTTCAATGGCAAAAATCAATGAATATTGTAAATGCACAAACAGTAATATCTCCACATTGCAAGGTGCAATTCTGAAATTTTTTGCTTTTTCCTGCTAATCCTAGCATGATAAAGAAGATTCAAAGAGAGTGAGATGCCAGCTCTTTTCATTCAGTCAGTAGCTTCAAACATTTCTGGTATATGAATAACATGATGTTTTTCAATGGCAAGAATCAATGAATATTGTAAATGCACAAACAGTAATATCTCCACATTGCAAGGTGCAATTCTGAAATTTTTTGCTTTTTCCTGCTAATCCTAGCATTATAAAGAAGATTCAAAGAGAGTGAGATGCCAGCTCTTTTCATTCAGTCAGTAGCTTCAAACATTTCTGGACGTTTTTCAATGGCAAAAATCAATGAATATTGTAAATGCACAAACAGTAATATCTCCGCATTGCAAGGTGCAATTCTGAAATTTTTTGCTTTTTCCTGCTAATCCTAGCATGATAAAGAAGATTCAAAGAGAGTGAGATGCCAGCTCCTTTCATTCAGTCAGTAGCTTCAAACATTTCTGGACGTTTTTCAATGGCAAAAATCAATGAATATTGTAAATGCACAAACAGTAATTTCTCCGCATTGCAAGGTGCAATTCTGAAATTTTTTGCTTTTTCCTGCTAATCCTAGCATGATAAAGAAGATTCAAAGAGAGTGAGATGCCAGCTCTTTTCATTCAGTCAGTAGCTTCAAACATTTCTGGACGTTTTTCAATGGCAAAAATCAATGAATATTGTAAATGCACAAACAGTAATATCTCCGCATTGCAAGGTGCAATTCTGAAATTTTTTGCTTTTTCCTGCTAATCCTAGCATGATAAAGAAGATTCAAAGAGAGTGAAATGCCAGCTCTTTTCATTCAGTCAGTAGCTTCAAACATTTCTGGACGTTTTTCAATGGCAAAAATCAATGAATATTGTAAATGCACAAACAGTAATTTCTCCGCATTGCAAGGTGCAATTCTGAATTTTTTTGCTTTTTCCTGCTAATCCTAGCATGATAAAGAAGATTCAAAGAGAGTGAGATGCCAGCTCTTTTCATTCAGTCAGTAGCTTCAAACATTTCTGGTATATGAATAACATGATGTTTTTCAATGGCAAAAATCAATGAATATTGTAAATGCACAAACAGTAATATCTCCGCATTGCAAGGTGCAATTCTGAAATTTTTTGCTTTTTCCTGCTAATCCTAGCATGATAAAGAAGATTCAAAGAGAGTGAGATGCCAGCTCTTTTCATTCAGTCAGTAGCTTCAAACATTTCTGGACGTTTTTCAATGGCAAAAATCAATGAATATTGTAAATGCACAAACTAATTTCTCCGCATTGCAAGGTGCAATTCTGAAATTTTTTGCTTTTTCCTGCTAATCCTAGCATGATAAAGAAGATTCAAAGAGAGTGAGATGCCAGCTCTTTTCATTCAGTCAGTAGCTTCAAACATTTCTGGTATATGAATAACATGATGTTTTTCAATGGCAACAATCAATGAATATTGTAAATGCACAAACAGTAATATCTCCGCATTGCAAGGTGCAATTCTGAAATTTTTTGCTTTTTCCTGCTAATCCTAGCATGATAAAGAAGATTCAAAGAGAGTGAGATGCCAGCTCTTTTCATTCAGTCAGTAGCTTCAAACATTTCTGGTATATGAATAACATGATGTTTTTCAATGGCAAAAATCAATGAATATTGTAAATGCACAAACAGTAATATCTCCGCATTGCAAGGTGCAATTCTGAAATTTTTTGCTTTTTCCTGCTAATCCTAGCATGATAAAGAAGATTCAAAGAGAGTGAGATGCCAGCTCTTTTCATTCAGTCAGTAGCTTCAAACATTTCTGGACGTTTTTCAATGGCAAAAATCAATGAATATTGTAAATGCACAAACAGTAATATCTCCACATTGCAAGGTGCAATTCTGAAATTTTTTGCTTTTTCCTGCTAATCCTAGTATGATAAAGAAGATTCAAAGAGAGTGAGATGCCAGCTCCTTTCATTCAGTCAGTAGCTTCAAACATTTCTGGACGTTTTTCAATGGCAAAAATCAATGAATATTGTAAATGCACAAACAGTAATATCTCCACATTGCAAGGTGCAATTCTGAAATTTTTTGCTTTTTCCTGCTCCTCTTAGCATGATAAAGAAGATTCAAAGAGAGTGAGATGCCAGCTCTTTTCATTCAGTCAGTAGCTTCAAACATTTCTGGACGTTTTTCAATGGCAAAAATCAATGAATATTGTAAATGCACAAACAGTAATATCTCTGCATTGCAAGGTGCAATTCTGAAATTTTTTGCTTTTTCCTGCTAATCCTAGCATGATAAAGAAGATTCAAAGAGAGTGAGATGCCAGCTCTTTTCATTCAGTCAGTAGCTTCAAACATTTCTGGTATATGAATAACATGATGTTTTTCAATGGCAAAAATCAATGAATATTGTAAATGCACAAACAGTAATTTCTCCGCATTGCAAGGTGCAATTCTGAAATTTTTTGCTTTTTCCTGCTAATCCTAGCATGATAAAGAAGATTCAAAGAGAGTGAGATGCCAGCTCTTTTCATTCAGTCAGTAGCTTCAAATATTTCTGGTATATGAATAACATGATGTTTTTCAATGGCAAAAATCAATGAATATTGTAAATGCACAAACAGTAATATCTCCACATTGCAAGGTGCAATTCTGAAATTTTTTGCTTTTTCCTGCTAATCCTAGCATGATAAAGAAGATTCAAAGAGAGTGAGATGCCAGCTCCTTTCATTCAGTCAGTAGCTTCAAACATTTCTGGACGTTTTTCAATGGCAAAAATCAATGAATATTGTAAATGCACAAACAGTAATATCTCTGCATTGCAAGGTGCAATTCTGAAATTTTTTGCTTTTTCCTGCTAATCCTAGCATGATAAAGAAGATTCAAAGAGAGTGAGATGCCAGCTCTTTTCATTCAGTCAGTAGCTTCAAACATTTCTGGTATATGAATAACATGATGTTTTTCAATGGCAAAAATCAATGAATATTGTAAATGCACAAACAGTAATTTCTCCGCATTGCAAGGTGCAATTCTGAAATTTTTTGCTTTTTCCTGCTAATCCTAGCATGATAAAGAAGATTCAAAGAGAGTGAGATGCCAGCTCTTTTCATTCAGTCAGTAGCTTCAAATATTTCTGGTATATGAATAACATGATGTTTTTCAATGGCAAAAATCAATGAATATTGTAAATGCACAAACAGTAATATCTCCACATTGCAAGGTGCAATTCTGAAATTTTTTGCTTTTTCCTGCTAATCCTAGCATGATAAAGAAGATTCAAAGAGAGTGAGATGCCAGCTCCTTTCATTCAGTCAGTAGCTTCAAACATTTCTGGACGTTTTTCAATGGCAAAAATCAATGAATATTGTAAATGCACAAACAGTAATATCTCCGCATTGCAAGGTGCAATTCTGAAATTTTTTGCTTTTTCCTGCTAATCCTAGCATGATAAAGAAGATTCAAAGAGAGTGAGATGCCAGCTCTTTTCATTCAGTCAGTAGCTTCAAACATTTCTGGACGTTTTTCAATGGCAAAAATCAATGAATATTGTAAATGCACAAACAGTAATATCTCCGCATTGCAAGGTGCAATTCTGAAATTTTTTGCTTTTTCCTGCTAATCCTAGCATGATAAAGAAGATTCAAAGAGAGTGAGATGCCAGCTCTTTTCATTCAGTCAGTAGCTTCAAACATTTCTGGTATATGAATAACATGATGTTTTTCAATGGCAAAAATCAATGAATATTGTAAATGCACAAACAGTAATATCTCCACATTGCAAGGTGCAATTCTGAAATTTTTTGCTTTTTCCTGCTCCTCTTAGCATGATAAAGAAGATTCAAAGAGAGTGAGATGCCAGCTCTTTTCATTCAGTCAGTAGCTTCAAACATTTCTGGTATATGAATAACATGATGTTTTTCAATGGCAAAAATCAATGAATATTGTAAATGCACAAACAGTAATATCTCCACATTGCAAGGTGCAATTCTGAAATTTTTTGCTTTTTCCTGCTAATCCTAGCATGATAAAGAAGATTCAAAGAGAGTGAGATGCCAGCTCCTTTCATTCAGTCAGTAGCTTCAAACATTTCTGGACGTTTTTCAATGGCAAAAATCAATGAATATTGTAAATGCACAAACAGTAATATCTCCGCATTGCAAGGTGCAATTCTGAAATTTTTTGCTTTTTCCTGCTAATCCTAGCATGATAAAGAAGATTCAAAGAGAGTGAGATGCCAGCTCTTTTCATTCAGTCAGTAGCTTCAAACATTTCTGGACGTTTTTCAATGGCAAAAATCAATGAATATTGTAAATGCACAAACAGTAATATCTCCGCATTGCAAGGTGCAATTCTGAAATTTTTTGCTTTTTCCTGCTAATCCTAGCATGATAAAGAAGATTCAAGGAGAGTGAGATGCCAGCTCTTTTCATTCAGTCAGTAGCTTCAAACATTTCTGGACGTTTTTCAATGGCAAAAATCAATGAATATTGTAAATGCACAAACAGTAATTTCTCCGCATTGCAAGGTGCAATTCTGAAATTTTTTGCTTTTTCCTGCTAATCCTAGCATGATAAAGAAGATTCAAAGAGAGTGAGATTCCAGCTCTTTTCATTCAGTCAGTAGCTTCAAACATTTCTGGTATATGAATAACATGATGTTTTTCAATGGCAAAAATCAATGAATATTGTAAATGCACAAACAGTAATATCTCCGCATTGCAAGGTGCAATTCTGAAATTTTTTGCTTTTTCCTGCTAATCCTAGCATGATAAAGAAGATTCAAAGAGAGTGAGATGCCAGCTCTTTTCATTCAGTCAGTAGCAACAAACATTTCTGGACGTTTTTCAATGGCAAAAATCAATGAATATTGTAAATACACAAACAGTAATATCTCCGCATTGCAAGGTGCAATTCTGAAATTTTTTGCTTTTTCCTGCTAATCCTAGCATGATAAAGAAGATTCAAAGAGAGTGAGATGCCAGCTCTTTTCATTCAGTCAGTAGCTTCAAACATTTCTGGTATATGAATAACATGATGTTTTTCAATGGCAAAAATCAATGAATATTGTAAATGCACAAACAGTAATATCTCCACATTGCAAGGTGCAATTCTGAAATTTTTTGCTTTTTTCCTGCTAATCCTAGCATGATAAAGAAGATTCAAAGAGAGTGAGATGCCAGCTCTTTTCATTCAGTCAGTAGCTTCAAACATTTCTGGACATTTTTCAATGGCAAAAATCAATGAATATTGTAAATGCACAAACAGTAATATCTCCGCATTGCAAGGTGCAATTCTGAAATTTTTTGCTTTTTCCTGCTAATCCTAGCATGATAAAGAAGATTCAAAGAGAGTGAGATGCCAGCTCCTTTCATTCAGTCAGTAGCTTCAAACATTTCTGGTATATGAATAACATGATGTTTTTCAATGGCAAAAATCAATGAATATTGTAAATGCACAAACAGTAATATCTCCACATTGCAAGGTGCAATTCTGAAATTTTTTGCTTTTTCCTGCTAATCCTAGCATGATAAAGAAGATTCAAAGAGAGTGAGATGCCAGCTCTTTTCATTCAGTCAGTAGCTTCAAACATTTCTGGACGTTTTTCAATGGCAAAAATCAATGAATATTGTAAATGCACAAACAGTAATATCTCCACATTGCAAGGTGCAATTCTGAAATTTTTTGCTTTTTCCTGCTAATCCTAGCATGATAAAGAAGATTCAAAGAGAGTGAGATGCCAGCTCCTTTCATTCAGTCAGTAGCTTCAAACATTTCTGGACGTTTTTCAATGGCAAAAATCAATGAATATTGTAAATGCACAAACAGTAATATCTCCACATTGCAAGGTGCAATTCTGAAATTTTTTGCTTTTTCCTGCTCCTCTTAGCATGATAAAGAAGATTCAAAGAGAGTGAGATGCCAGCTCTTTTCATTCAGTCAGTAGCTTCAAACATTTCTGGACGTTTTTCAATGGCAAAAATCAATGAATATTGTAAATGCACAAACAGTAATATCTCCGCATTGCAAGGTGCAATTCTGAAATTTTTTGCTTTTTCCTGCTAATCCTAGCATGATAACGAAGATTCAAAGAGAGTGAGATGCCAGCTCTTTTCATTCAGTCAGTAGCTTCAAATATTTCTGGTATATGAATAACATGATGTTTTTCAATGGCAAAAATCAATGAATATTGTAAATGCACAAACAGTAATATCTCCACATTGCAAGGTGCAATTCTGAAATTTTTTGCTTTTTCCTGCTAATACTAGCATGATAAAGAAGATTCAAAGAGAGTGAGATGCCAGCTCTTTTCATTCAGTCAGTAGCTTCAAACTTTTCTGGTATATGAATAACATGATGTTTTTCAATGGCAAAAATCAATGAATATTGTATATGCACAAACAGTAATATCTCCACATTGCAAGGTGCAATTCTGAAATTTTTTGCTTTTTCCTGCTAATCCTAGCATGATAAAGAAGATTCAAAGAGAGTGAGATGCCAGCTCTTTTCATTCAGTCAGTAGCTTCAAACATTTCTGGACGTTTTTCAATGGCAAAAATCATTGAATATTGTAAATGCACAAACAGTAATTTCTCCGCATTGCAAGGTGCAATTCTGAAATTTTTTGCTTTTTCCTGCTAATCCTAGCATGATAAAGAAGATTCAAAGAGAGTGAGATGCCAGCTCTTTTCATTCAGTCAGTAGCTTCAAACATTTCTGGTATATGAATAACATGATGTTTTTCAATGGCAAAAATCAATGAATATTGTAAATGCACAAACAGTAATATCTCCACATTGCAAGGTGCAATTCTGAAATTTTTTGCTTTTTCCTGCTAATCCTAGCATGATAAAGAAGATTCAAAGAGAGTGAGATGCCAGCTCCTTTCATTCAGTCAGTAGCTTCAAACATTTCTGGACGTTTTTCAATGGCAAAAATCAATGAATATTGTAAATGCACAAACAGTAATTTCTCCGCATTGCAAGGTGCAATTCTGAAATTTTTTGCTTTTTCCTGCTAATCCTAGCATGATAAAGAAGATTCAAAGAGAGTGAGATGCCAGCTCTTTTCATTCAGTCAGTAGCTTCAAACATTTCTGGACGTTTTTCAATGGCAAAAATCAATGAATATTGTAAATGCACAAACAGTAATATCTCCGCATTGCAAGGTGCAATTCTGAAATTTTTTGCTTTTTCCTGCTAATCCTAGCATGATAAAGAAGATTCAAAGAGAGTGAAATGCCAGATCTTTTCATTCAGTCAGTAGCTTCAAACATTTCTGGACGTTTTTCAATGGCAAAAATCAATGAATATTGTAAATGCACAAACAGTAATTTCTCCGCATTGCAAGGTGCAATTCTGAAATTTTTTGCTTTTTCCTGCTAATCCTAGCATGATAAAGAAGATTCAAAGAGAGAGATGCCAGCTCTTTTCATTCAGTCAGTAGCTTCAAACATTTCTGGTATATGAATAACATGATGTTTTTCAATGGCAAAAATCAATGAATATTGTAAATGCACAAACAGTAATATCTCCACATTGCAAGGTGCAATTCTGAAATTTTTTGCTTTTTCCTGCTAATCCTAGCATGATAAAGAAGATTCAAAGAGAGTGAGATGCCAGCTCTTTTCATTCAGTCAGTAGCTTCAAACATTTCTGGTATATGAATAACATGATGTTTTTCAGTGGCAAAAATCAATGAATATTGTAAATGCACAAACAGTAATATCTCCACATTGCAAGGTGCAATTCTGAAATTTTTTGCTTTTCCTGCTAATCCTAGCATGATAAAGAATATTCAAAGAGAGTGAGATGCCAGCTCTTTTCATTCAGTCAGTAGCTTCAAACATTTCTGGTATATGAGTAACATGATGTTTTTCAATGGCAAAAATCAATGAATATTGTAAATGCACAAACAGTAATATCTCCGCATTGCAAGGTGCAATTCTGAAATTTTTTGCTTTTTCCTGCTAATCCTAGCATGATAAAGAAGATTCAAAGAGAGTGAGATGCCAGCTCTTTTCATTCAGTCAGTAGCTTCAAACATTTCTGGACGTTTTTCAATGGCAAAAATCAATGAATATTGTAAATGCACAAACAGTAATATCTCCGCATTGCAAGGTGCAATTCTGAAATTTTTTGCTTTTTTCTGCTAATCCTAGCATGATAAAGAAGATTCAAAGAGAGTGAGATGCCAGCTCTTTTCATTCAGTCAGTAGCTTCAAACATTTCTGGTATATGAATAACATGATGTTTTTCAATGGCAAAAATCAATGAATATTGTAAATGCACAAACAGTAATATCTCCACATTGCAAGGTGCAATTCTGAAATTTTTTGCTTTTTCCTGCTAATCCTAGCATGATAAAGAAGATTCAAAGAGAGTGAGATGCCAGCTCTTTTCATTCAGTCAGTAGCTTCAAACATTTCTGGACGTTTTTCAATGGCAAAAATCAATGAATATTGTAAATGCACAAACAGTAATATCTCCGCATTGCAAGGTGCAATTCTGAAATTTTTTGCTTTTTCCTGCTAATCCTAGCATGATAAAGAAGATTCAAAGAGAGTGAGATGCCAGCTCTTTTCATTCAGTCAGTAGCTTCAAACATTTCTGGTATATGAATAACATGATGTTTTTCAATGGCAAAAATCAATGAATATTGTAAATGCACAAACAGTAATATCTCCACATTGCAAGGTGCAATTCTGAAATTTTTTGCTTTTTCCTGCTAATCCTAGCATGATAAAGAATATTCAAAGAGAGTGAGATGCCAGCTCTTTTCATTCAGTCAGTAGCTTCAAACATTTCTGGTATATGAATAACATGATGTTTTTCAATGTTAAAAATCAATGAATATTGTAAATGCACAAACAGTAATAATTCCGCATTGCAAGGTGCAATTCTGAAATTTTTTGCTTTTTCCTGCTAATCCTAGCATGATAAAGAAGATTCAAAGAGAGTGAGATGCCAGCTCTTTTCATTCAGTCAGTAGCTTCAAACATTTCTGGACGTTTTTCAATGGCAAAAATCAATGAATATTGTAAATGCACAAACAGTAATTTCTCCGCATTGCAAGGTGCAATTCTGAAATTTTTTGCTTTTTCCTGCTAATCCTAGCATGATAAAAAAGATTCAAAGAGAGTGAGATGCCAGCTCTTTTCATTCAGTCAGTAGCTTCAAACATTTCTGGACGTTTTTCAATGGCAAAAATCAATGAATATTGTAAATGCACAAACAGTAATATCTCCGCATTGCAAGGTGCAATTCTGAAATTTTTTGCTTTTTCCTGATAATCCTAGCATGATAAAGAAGATTCAAAGAGAGTGAGATGCCAGCTCTTTTCATTCAGTCAGTAGCTTCAAACATTTCTGGTATATGAATAACATGATGTTTTTCAATGGCAAAAATCAATGAATATTGTAAATGCACAAACAGTAATATCTCCGCATTGCAAGGTGCAATTCTGAAATTTTTTGCTTTTTCCTGCTAATCCTAGCATGATAAAGAAGATTCAAAGAGAGTGAGATGCCAGCTCTTTTCATTCAGTCAGTAGCTTCAAACATTTCTGGTATATGAATACCATGATGTTTTTCCATGGCAAAAATCAATGAATATTGTAAATGCACAAACAGTAATATCTCCGCATTGCAAGGTGCAATTCTGAAATTTTTTGCTTTTTCCTGCTAATCCTAGCATGATAAAGAAGATTCAAAGAGAGTGAGATGCCAGCTCTTTTCATTCAGTCAGTAGCTTCAAACATTTCTGGACGTTTTTCAATGGCAAAAATCAATGAATATTGTAAATGCACAAACAGTAATATCTCCGCATTGCAAGGTGCAATTCTGAAATTTTTTGCTTTTTTCTGCTAATCCTAGCATGATAAAGAAGATTCAAAGAGAGTGAGATGCCAGCTCTTTTCATTCAGTCAGTAGCTTCAAACATTTCTGGTATATGAATAACATGATGTTTTTCAATGGCAAAAATCAATGAATATTGTAAATGCACAAACAGTAATATCTCCACATTGCAAGGTGCAATTCTGAAATTTTTTGCTTTTTCCTGCTAATCCTAGCATGATAAAGAAGATTCAAAGAGAGTGAGATGCCAGCTCTTTTCATTCAGTCAGTAGCTTCAAACATTTCTGGACGTTTTTCAATGGCAAAAATCAATGAATATTGTAAATGCACAAACAGTAATATCTCCGCATTGCAAGGTGCAATTCTGAAATTTTTTGCTTTTTCCTGCTAATCCTAGCATGATAAAGAAGATTCAAAGAGAGTGAGATGCCAGCTCTTTTCATTCAGTCAGTAGCTTCAAACATTTCTGGTATATGAATAACATGATGTTTTTCAATGGCAAAAATCAATGAATATTGTAAATGCACAAACAGTAATATCTCCACATTGCAAGGTGCAATTCTGAAATTTTTTGCTTTTTCCTGCTAATCCTAGCATGATAAAGAATATTCAAAGAGAGTGAGATGCCAGCTCTTTTCATTCAGTCAGTAGCTTCAAACATTTCTGGTATATGAATAACATGATGTTTTTCAATGTTAAAAATCAATGAATATTGTAAATGCACAAACAGTAATAATTCCGCATTGCAAGGTGCAATTCTGAAATTTTTTGCTTTTTCCTGCTAATCCTAGCATGATAAAGAAGATTCAAAGAGAGTGAGATGCCAGCTCTTTTCATTCAGTCAGTAGCTTCAAACATTTCTGGACGTTTTTCAATGGCAAAAATCAATGAATATTGTAAATGCACAAACAGTAATTTCTCCGCATTGCAAGGTGCAATTCTGAAATTTTTTGCTTTTTCCTGCTAATCCTAGCATGATAAAAAAGATTCAAAGAGAGTGAGATGCCAGCTCTTTTCATTCAGTCAGTAGCTTCAAACATTTCTGGACGTTTTTCAATGGCAAAAATCAATGAATATTGTAAATGCACAAACAGTAACATCTCCGCATTGCAAGGTGCAATTCTGAAATTTTTTGCTTTTTCCTGATAATCCTAGCATGATAAAGAAGATTCAAAGAGAGTGAGATGCCAGCTCTTTTCATTCAGTCAGTAGCTTCAAACATTTCTGGTATATGAATAACATGATGTTTTTCAATGGCAAAAATCAATGAATATTGTAAATGCACAAACAGTAATATCTCCACATTGCAAGGTGCAATTCTGAAATTTTTTGCTTTTAACTGCTAATCCTAGCATGATAAAGAAGATTCAAAGAGAGTGAGATGCCAGCTCTTTTCATTCAGTCAGTAGCTTCAAACATTTCTGGTATATGAATAACATGATGTTTTTCAATGGCAAAAATAAATGAATATTGTAAATGCACAAACAGTAATATCTCCACATTGCAAGGTGCAATTCTGAAATTTTTTGCTTTTTCCTGCTAATCCTAGCATGATAAAGAATATTCAAAGAGAGTGAGATGCCAGCTCTTTTCATTCAGTCAGTAGCTTCAAACATTTCTGGTATATGAATAACATGATGTTTTTCAATGTTAAAAATCAATGAATATTGTAAATGCACAAACAGTAATAATTCCGCATTGCAAGGTGCAATTCTGAAATTTTTTGCTTTTTCCTGCTAATCCTAGCATGATAAAGAAGATTCAAAGAGAGTGAGATGCCAGCTCTTTTTATTCAGTCAGTAGCTTCAAACATTTCTGGACGTTTTTCAATGGCAAAAATCAATGAATATTGTAAATGCACAAACAGTAATTTCTCCGCATTGCAAGGTGCAATTCTGAAATTTTTTGCTTTTTCCTGCTAATCCTAGCATGATAAAAAAGATTCAAAGAGAGTGAGATGCCAGCTCTTTTCCATCAGTCAGTAGCTTCAAACATTTCTGGACGTTTTTCAATGGCAAAAATCAATGAATATTGTATATGCACAAACAGTAATATCTCCGCATTGCAAGGTGCAATTCTGAAATTTTTTGCTTTTTCCTGATAATCCTAGCATGATAAAGGAGATTCAAAGAGAGTGAGATGCCAGCTCTTTTCATTCAGTCAGTAGCTTCAAACATTTCTGGTATATGAATAACATGATGTTTTTCAATGGCAAAAATCAATGAATATTGTAAATGCACAAACAGTAATATCTCCGCATTGCAAGGTGCAATTCTGAAATTTTTCGCTTTTTCCTGCTAATCCTAGCATGATAAAGAAGATTCAAAGAGAGTGAGATGCCAGCTCTTTTCATTCAGTCAGTAGCTTCAAACATTTCTGGACGTTTTTCAATGGCAAAAATCAATGAATATTGTAAATGCACAAACAGTAATATCTCCGCATTGCAAGGTGCAATTCTGAAATTTTTTGCTTTTTCCTGCTAATCCTAGCATGATAAAGAAGATTCAAAGAGAGTGAGATGCCAGCTCCTTTCATTCAGTCAGTAGCTTCAAACATTTCTGGTATATGAATAACATGATGTTTTTCAATGGCAAAAATCAATGAATATTGTAAATGCACAAACAGTAATATCTCCACATTGCAAGGTGCAATTCTGAAATTTTTTGCTTTTTCCTGCTAATCCTAGCATGATAAAGAATATTCAAAGAGAGTGAGATGGCAGCTCTTTTCATTCAGTCAGTAGCTTCAAACATTTCTGGTATATGAATAACATGATGTTTTTCAATGGCAAAAATCAATGAATATTGTAAATGCACAAACAGTAATATCTCCGCATTGCAAGGTGCAATTCTGAAATTTTTTGCTTTTTCCTGCTAATCCTAGCATGATAAAGAAGTTTCAAAGAGAGTGAGATGCCAGCTCTTTTCATTCAGTCAGTAGCTTCAAACATTTCTGGACGTTTTTCAATGGCAAAAATCAATGAATATTGTAAATGCACAAACAGTAATATCTCCGCATTGCAAGGTGCAATTCTGAAATTTTTTGCTTTTTCCTGCTAATCCTAGCATGATAAAGAAGATTCAAAGAGAGTGAGATGCCAGCTCTTTTCATTCAGTCAGTAGCTTCAAACATTTCTGGTATATGAATAACATGATGTTTTTCAATGGCAAAAATCAATGAATATTGTAAATGCACAAACAGTAATATCTCCACATTGCAAGGTGCAATTCTGAAATTTTTTGCTTTTTCCTGCTAATCCTAGCATGATAAAGAAGATTCAAAGAGAGTGAGATGCCAGCTCTTTTCATTCAGTCAGTAGCTTCAAACATTTCTGGACGTTTTTCAATGGCAAAAATCAATGAATATTGTAAATGCACAAACAGTAATATCTCCGCATTGCAAGGTGCAATTCTGAAATTTTTTGCTTTTTCCTGCTAATCCTAGCATGATAAAGAAGATTCAAAGAGAGTGAGATGCCAGCTCTTTTCATTCAGTCAGTAGCTTCAAACATTTCTGGTATATGAATAACATGATGTTTTTCAATGGCAAAAATCAATGAATATTGTAAATGCACAAACAGTAATATCTCCACATTGCAAGGTGCAATTCTGAAATTTTTTGCTTTTTCCTGCTAATCCTAGCATGATAAAGAATATTCAAAGAGAGTGAGATGCCAGCTCTTTTCATTCAGTCAGTAGCTTCAAACATTTCTGGTATATGAATAACATGATGTTTTTCAATGTTAAAAATCAATGAATATTGTAAATGCACAAACAGTAATAATTCCGCATTGCAAGGTGCAATTCTGAAATTTTTTGCTTTTTCCTGCTAATCCTAGCATGATAAAGAAGATTCAAAGAGAGTGAGATGCCAGCTCTTTTCATTCAGTCAGTAGCTTCAAACATTTCTGGACGTTTTTCAATGGCAAAAATCAATGAATATTGTAAATGCACAAACAGTAATTTCTCCGCATTGCAAGGTGCAATTCTGAAATTTTTTGCTTTTTCCTGCTAATCCTAGCATGATAAAAAAGATTCAAAGAGAGTGAGATGCCAGCTCTTTTCATTCAGTCAGTAGCTTCAAACATTTCTGGACGTTTTTCAATGGCAAAAATCAATGAATATTGTAAATGCACAAACAGTAATATCTCCGCATTGCAAGGTGCAATTCTGAAATTTTTTGCTTTTTCCTGATAATCCTAGCATGATAAAGAAGATTCAAAGAGAGTGAGATGCCAGCTCTTTTCATTCAGTCAGTAGCTTCAAACATTTCTGGTATATGAATAACATGATGTTTTTCAATGGCAAAAATCAATGAATATTGTAAATGCACAAACAGTAATATCTCCACATTGCAAGGTGCAATTCTGAAATTTTTTGCTTTTTCCTGCTAATCCTAGCATGATAAAGAATATTCAAAGAGAGTGAGATGCCAGCTCTTTTCATTCAGTCAGTAGCTTCAAACATTTCTGGTATATGAATACCATGATGTTTTTCCATGGCAAAAATCAATGAATATTGTAAATGCACAAACAGTAATATCTCCGCATTGCAAGGTGCAATTCTGAAATTTTTTGCTTTTTCCTGCTAATCCTAGCATGATAAAGAAGATTCAAAGAGAGTGAGATGCCAGCTCTTTTCATTCAGTCAGTAGCTTCAAACATTTCTGGACGTTTTTCAATGGCAAAAATCAATGAATATTGTAAATGCACAAACAGTAATATCTCCGCATTGCAAGGTGCAATTCTGAAATTTTTTGCTTTTTTCTGCTAATCCTAGCATGATAAAGAAGATTCAAAGAGAGTGAGATGCCAGCTCTTTTCATTCAGTCAGTAGCTTCAAACATTTCTGGTATATGAATAACATGATGTTTTTCAATGGCAAAAATCAATGAATATTGTAAATGCACAAACAGTAATATCTCCACATTGCAAGGTGCAATTCTGAAATTTTTTGCTTTTTCCTGCTAATCCTAGCATGATAAAGAAGATTCAAAGAGAGTGAGATGCCAGCTCTTTTCATTCAGTCAGTAGCTTCAAACATTTCTGGACGTTTTTCAATGGCAAAAATCAATGAATATTGTAAATGCACAAACAGTAATATCTCCGCATTGCAAGGTGCAATTCTGAAATTTTTTGCTTTTTCCTGCTAATCCTAGCATGATAAAGAAGATTCAAAGAGAGTGAGATGCCAGCTCTTTTCATTCAGTCAGTAGCTTCAAACATTTCTGGTATATGAATAACATGATGTTTTTCAATGGCAAAAATCAATGAATATTGTAAATGCACAAACAGTAATATCTCCACATTGCAAGGTGCAATTCTGAAATTTTTTGCTTTTTCCTGCTAATCCTAGCATGATAAAGAATATTCAAAGAGAGTGAGATGCCAGCTCTTTTCATTCAGTCAGTAGCTTCAAACATTTCTGGTATATGAATAACATGATGTTTTTCAATGTTAAAAATCAATGAATATTGTAAATGCACAAACAGTAATAATTCCGCATTGCAAGGTGCAATTCTGAAATTTTTTGCTTTTTCCTGCTAATCCTAGCATGATAAAGAAGATTCAAAGAGAGTGAGATGCCAGCTCTTTTCATTCAGTCAGTAGCTTCAAACATTTCTGGACGTTTTTCAATGGCAAAAATCAATGAATATTGTAAATGCACAAACAGTAATTTCTCCGCATTGCAAGGTGCAATTCTGAAATTTTTTGCTTTTTCCTGCTAATCCTAGCATGATAAAGAAGATTCAAAGAGAGTGAGATGCCAGCTCTTTTTATTCAGTCAGTAGCTTCAAACATTTCTGGACGTTTTTCAATGGCAAAAATCAATGAATATTGTAAATGCACAAACAGTAATTTCTCCGCATTGCAAGGTGCAATTCTGAAATTTTTTGCTTTTTCCTGCTAATCCTAGCATGATAAAAAAGATTCAAAGAGAGTGAGATGCCAGCTCTTTTCCATCAGTCAGTAGCTTCAAACATTTCTGGACGTTTTTCAATGGCAAAAATCAATGAATATTGTATATGCACAAACAGTAATATCTCCGCATTGCAAGGTGCAATTCTGAAATTTTTTGCTTTTTCCTGATAATCCTAGCATGATAAAGGAGATTCAAAGAGAGTGAGATGCCAGCTCTTTTCATTCAGTCAGTAGCTTCAAACATTTCTGGTATATGAATAACATGATGTTTTTCAATGGCAAAAATCAATGAATATTGTAAATGCACAAACAGTAATATCTCCGCATTGCAAGGTGCAATTCTGAAATTTTTCGCTTTTTCCTGCTAATCCTAGCATGATAAAGAAGATTCAAAGAGAGTGAGATGCCAGCTCTTTTCATTCAGTCAGTAGCTTCAAACATTTCTGGACGTTTTTCAATGGCAAAAATCAATGAATATTGTAAATGCACAAACAGTAATATCTCCGCATTGCAAGGTGCAATTCTGAAATTTTTTGCTTTTTCCTGCTAATCCTAGCATGATAAAGAAGATTCAAAGAGAGTGAGATGCCAGCTCCTTTCATTCAGTCAGTAGCTTCAAACATTTCTGGTATATGAATAACATGATGTTTTTCAATGGCAAAAATCAATGAATATTGTAAATGCACAAACAGTAATATCTCCACATTGCAAGGTGCAATTCTGAAATTTTTTGCTTTTTCCTGCTAATCCTAGCATGATAAAGAATATTCAAAGAGAGTGAGATGGCAGCTCTTTTCATTCAGTCAGTAGCTTCAAACATTTCTGGTATATGAATAACATGATGTTTTTCAATGGCAAAAATCAATGAATATTGTAAATGCACAAACAGTAATATCTCCGCATTGCAAGGTGCAATTCTGAAATTTTTTGCTTTTTCCTGCTAATCCTAGCATGATAAAGAAGTTTCAAAGAGAGTGAGATGCCAGCTCTTTTCATTCAGTCAGTAGCTTCAAACATTTCTGGACGTTTTTCAATGGCAAAAATCAATGAATATTGTAAATGCACAAACAGTAATATCTCCGCATTGCAAGGTGCAATTCTGAAATTTTTTGCTTTTTCCTGCTAATCCTAGCATGATAAAGAAGATTCAAAGAGAGTGAGATGCCAGCTCTTTTCATTCAGTCAGTAGCTTCAAACATTTCTGGTATATGAATAACATGATGTTTTTCAATGGCAAAAATCAATGAATATTGTAAATGCACAAACAGTAATATCTCCACATTGCAAGGTGCAATTCTGAAATTTTTTGCTTTTTCCTGCTAATCCTAGCATGATAAAGAAGATTCAAAGAGAGTGAGATGCCAGCTCTTTTCATTCAGTCAGTAGCTTCAAACATTTCTGGACGTTTTTCAATGGCAAAAATCAATGAATATTGTAAATGCACAAACAGTAATATCTCCGCATTGCAAGGTGCAATTCTGAAATTTTTTGCTTTTTCCTGCTAATCCTAGCATGATAAAGAAGATTCAAAGAGAGTGAGATGCCAGCTCTTTTCATTCAGTCAGTAGCTTCAAACATTTCTGGTATATGAATAACATGATGTTTTTCAATGGCAAAAATCAATGAATATTGTAAATGCACAAACAGTAATATCTCCACATTGCAAGGTGCAATTCTGAAATTTTTTGCTTTTTCCTGCTAATCCTAGCATGATAAAGAATATTCAAAGAGAGTGAGATGCCAGCTCTTTTCATTCAGTCAGTAGCTTCAAACATTTCTGGTATATGAATAACATGATGTTTTTCAATGTTAAAAATCAATGAATATTGTAAATGCACAAACAGTAATAATTCCGCATTGCAAGGTGCAATTCTGAAATTTTTTGCTTTTTCCTGCTAATCCTAGCATGATAAAGAAGATTCAAAGAGAGTGAGATGCCAGCTCTTTTCATTCAGTCAGTAGCTTCAAACATTTCTGGACGTTTTTCAATGGCAAAAATCAATGAATATTGTAAATGCACAAACAGTAATTTCTCCGCATTGCAAGGTGCAATTCTGAAATTTTTTGCTTTTTCCTGCTAATCCTAGCATGATAAAAAAGATTCAAAGAGAGTGAGATGCCAGCTCTTTTCATTCAGTCAGTAGCTTCAAACATTTCTGGACGTTTTTCAATGGCAAAAATCAATGAATATTGTAAATGCACAAACAGTAATATCTCCGCATTGCAAGGTGCAATTCTGAAATTTTTTGCTTTTTCCTGATAATCCTAGCATGATAAAGAAGATTCAAAGAGAGTGAGATGCCAGCTCTTTTCATTCAGTCAGTAGCTTCAAACATTTCTGGTATATGAATAACATGATGTTTTTCAATGGCAAAAATCAATGAATATTGTAAATGCACAAACAGTAATATCTCCACATTGCAAGGTGCAATTCTGAAATTTTTTGCTTTTTCCTGCTAATCCTAGCATGATAAAGAATATTCAAAGAGAGTGAGATGCCAGCTCTTTTCATTCAGTCAGTAGCTTCAAACATTTCTGGTATATGAATACCATGATGTTTTTCCATGGCAAAAATCAATGAATATTGTAAATGCACAAACAGTAATATCTCCGCATTGCAAGGTGCAATTCTGAAATTTTTTGCTTTTTCCTGCTAATCCTAGCATGATAAAGAAGATTCAAAGAGAGTGAGATGCCAGCTCTTTTCATTCAGTCAGTAGCTTCAAACATTTCTGGACGTTTTTCAATGGCAAAAATCAATGAATATTGTAAATGCACAAACAGTAATATCTCCGCATTGCAAGGTGCAATTCTGAAATTTTTTGCTTTTTTCTGCTAATCCTAGCATGATAAAGAAGATTCAAAGAGAGTGAGATGCCAGCTCTTTTCATTCAGTCAGTAGCTTCAAACATTTCTGGTATATGAATAACATGATGTTTTTCAATGGCAAAAATCAATGAATATTGTAAATGCACAAACAGTAATATCTCCACATTGCAAGGTGCAATTCTGAAATTTTTTGCTTTTTCCTGCTAATCCTAGCATGATAAAGAAGATTCAAAGAGAGTGAGATGCCAGCTCTTTTCATTCAGTCAGTAGCTTCAAACATTTCTGGACGTTTTTCAATGGCAAAAATCAATGAATATTGTAAATGCACAAACAGTAATATCTCCGCATTGCAAGGTGCAATTCTGAAATTTTTTGCTTTTTCCTGCTAATCCTAGCATGATAAAGAAGATTCAAAGAGAGTGAGATGCCAGCTCTTTTCATTCAGTCAGTAGCTTCAAACATTTCTGGTATATGAATAACATGATGTTTTTCAATGGCAAAAATCAATGAATATTGTAAATGCACAAACAGTAATATCTCCACATTGCAAGGTGCAATTCTGAAATTTTTTGCTTTTTCCTGCTAATCCTAGCATGATAAAGAATATTCAAAGAGAGTGAGATGCCAGCTCTTTTCATTCAGTCAGTAGCTTCAAACATTTCTGGTATATGAATAACATGATGTTTTTCAATGTTAAAAATCAATGAATATTGTAAATGCACAAACAGTAATAATTCCGCATTGCAAGGTGCAATTCTGAAATTTTTTGCTTTTTCCTGCTAATCCTAGCATGATAAAGAAGATTCAAAGAGAGTGAGATGCCAGCTCTTTTCATTCAGTCAGTAGCTTCAAACATTTCTGGACGTTTTTCAATGGCAAAAATCAATGAATATTGTAAATGCACAAACAGTAATTTCTCCGCATTGCAAGGTGCAATTCTGAAATTTTTTGCTTTTTCCTGCTAATCCTAGCATGATAAAAAAGATTCAAAGAGAGTGAGATGCCAGCTCTTTTCATTCAGTCAGTAGCTTCAAACATTTCTGGACGTTTTTCAATGGCAAAAATCAATGAATATTGTAAATGCACAAACAGTAATATCTCCGCATTGCAAGGTGCAATTCTGAAATTTTTTGCTTTTTCCTGATAATCCTAGCATGATAAAGAAGATTCAAAGAGAGTGAGATGCCAGCTCTTTTCATTCAGTCAGTAGCTTCAAACATTTCTGGTATATGAATAACATGATGTTTTTCAATGGCAAAAATCAATGAATATTGTAAATGCACAAACAGTAATATCTCCACATTGCAAGGTGCAATTCTGAAATTTTTTGCTTTTTCCTGCTAATCCTAGGATGATAAAGAATATTCAAAGAGAGTGAGATGCCAGCTCTTTTCATTCAGTCAGTAGCTTCAAACATTTCTGGTATATGAATAACATGATGTTTTTCCATGGCAAAAATCAATGAATATTGTAAATGCACAAACAGTAATATCTCCGCATTGCAAGGTGCAATTCTGAAATTTTTTGCTTTTTCCTGCTAATCCTAGCATGATAAAGAAGATTCAAAGAGAGTGAGATGCCAGCTCTTTTCATTCAGTCAGTAGCTTCAAACATTTCTGGACGTTTTTCAATGGCAAAAATCAATGAATATTGTAAATGCACAAACAGTAATATCTCCGCATTGCAAGGTGCAATTCTGAAATTTTTTGCTTTTTCCTGCTAATCCTAGCATGATAAAGAAGATTCAAAGAGAGTGAGATGCCAGCTCTTTTCATTCAGTCAGTAGCTTCAAACATTTCTGGTATATGAATAACATGATGTTTTTCAATGGCAAAAATAAATGAATATTGTAAATGCACAAACAGTAATATCTCCACATTGCAAGGTGCAATTCTGAAATTTTTTGCTTTTTCCTGCTAATCCTAGCATGATAAAGAATATTCAAAGAGAGTGAGATGCCAGCTCTTTTCATTCAGTCAGTAGCTTCAAACATTTCTGGTATATGAATAACATGATGTTTTTCAATGTTAAAAATCAATGAATATTGTAAATGCACAAACAGTAATAATTCCGCATTGCAAGGTGCAATTCTGAAATTTTTTGCTTTTTCCTGCTAATCCTAGCATGATAAAGAAGATTCAAAGAGAGTGAGATGCCAGCTCTTTTTATTCAGTCAGTAGCTTCAAACATTTCTGGACGTTTTTCAATGGCAAAAATCAATGAATATTGTAAATGCACAAACAGTAATTTCTCCGCATTGCAAGGTGCAATTCTGAAATTTTTTGCTTTTTCCTGCTAATCCTAGCATGATAAAAAAGATTCAAAGAGAGTGAGATGCCAGCTCTTTTCCATCAGTCAGTAGCTTCAAACATTTCTGGACGTTTTTCAATGGCAAAAATCAATGAATATTGTATATGCACAAACAGTAATATCTCCGCATTGCAAGGTGCAATTCTGAAATTTTTTGCTTTTTCCTGATAATCCTAGCATGATAAAGGAGATTCAAAGAGAGTGAGATGCCAGCTCTTTTCATTCAGTCAGTAGCTTCAAACATTTCTGGTATATGAATAACATGATGTTTTTCAATGGCAAAAATCAATGAATATTGTAAATGCACAAACAGTAATATCTCCGCATTGCAAGGTGCAATTCTGAAATTTTTTGCTTTTTCCTGCTAATCCTAGCATGATAAAGAAGATTCAAAGAGAGTGAGATGCCAGCTCTTTTCATTCAGTCAGTAGCTTCAAACATTTCTGGACGTTTTTCAATGGCAAAAATCAATGAATATTGTAAATGCACAAACAGTAATATCTCCGCATTGCAAGGTGCAATTCTGAAATTTTTTGCTTTTTCCTGCTAATCCTAGCATGATAAAGAAGATTCAAAGAGAGTGAGATGCCAGCTCTTTTCATTCAGTCAGTAGCTTCAAACATTTCTGGTATATGAATAACATGATGTTTTTCAATGGCAAAAATCAATGAATATTGTAAATGCACAAACAGTAATATCTCCACATTGCAAGGTGCAATTCTGAAATTTTTTGCTTTTTCCTGCTAATCCTAGCATGATAAAGAATATTCAAAGAGAGTGAGATGCCAGCTCTTTTCATTCAGTCAGTAGCTTCAAACATTTCTGGTATATGAATAACATGATGTTTTTCAATGGCAAAAATCAATGAATATTGTAAATGCACAAACAGTAATATCTCCGCATTGCAAGGTGCAATTCTGAAATTTTTTGCTTTTTCCTGCTAATCCTAGCATGATAAAGAAGTTTCAAAGAGAGTGAGATGCCAGCTCTTTTCATTCAGTCAGTAGCTTCAAACATTTCTGGACGTTTTTCAATGGCAAAAATCAATGAATATTGTAAATGCACAAACAGTAATATCTCCGCATTGCAAGGTGCAATTCTGAAATTTTTTGCTTTTTCCTGCTAATCCTAGCATGATAAAGAAGATTCAAAGAGAGTGAGATGCCAGCTCTTTTCATTCAAACTAAGGGCACGGCTATGGGTTCTAATGTTGCGCCCCCCTATGCCAACTGCTATATGGCGGCATTTGAAACACAGATCGTCTATACTCACCCTCTCTTCCGGTCACACTCTATGATTTGGAAAAGGTATATAGATGATATCTTTTGTATTTGGGACGGCCCCCTGTCCTCCCTTGAGATATTCTTTGCTGATCTCAATGTTGCATGGCCTGATTTGAAATTTACCATGACCCATGATCTAAACCAAATTAGCTACCTAGATACATTAGTCATCAAGAACGATACTGGCTCTCTCTCCACAGATCTATATACCAAACCTACAGATCGGAATAGCCTCCTCCACTACTCCAGCAATCATCCTGTACACATTAAAAAATCCGTTCCCCGGTCTCAATTCAAAAGGGTTGAGCGTATTGTATCTAACCCCGACACCCGTAAACTAAGGCTACAGGAAATGCATCAGAAATTCACGGAAAGGGGCTACCCTCTTCCCCCCCCCCCCCTACAGCCCTCCAGGGCTGCTTCTCAGGATACACGTCCTGACAATTCAAATCGCATTCCCTTTGTACACACCTTTCACCCGTTTGCCTACATACTCCACAAGACCATCCGTAAACATTGGAATATCTTACGTACAGGCTACCCATCCATCACTAGCTTCCGTTATCCATTCATGCCCTGTTTTAAACGAGCCCCCAACCTCAGAGATTCACTTATCCGTGCCGATATTGGCACAAATCGACCCACATCCACACAACGGTTCCTACAGAATCCCAAAATGGGTACTTTCCCTTGTCTACAGTGTAGACAATGTAATAATGTCTTGAAAGGTAACCTCATACACCATCCCCATTCTGGACGTAAATACCACGTCAAAGGTTTCTTCACCTGCGAGAGCTCGTATGTAGTATATTTAATCAAATGCCCGTGTGGACTGCTCTATGTGGGCGAAACTACTCAACCAATACGTGACAGAATTTCCAAACACAAGTCCACAATCCGTTGCAAGAACCTTCTCTTGCCAATACCCCACCATTTCATATCCACAGGCCACAACATCTCCCAACTTAGGTTTCAGGTGCTTGAACAGATCCCACCACCTCGGCGTGGTGGTGATAGGATCCGCCTCCTTAAGCAACGTGAGGCTTTTTGGATCCATAGATTAGACTCTCTCTCCCCAAGGGGCTTAAATAGAGATTATGACCTTATGTCCTTTATTTAGGGCTCACCCGACAGTATCCTATCAGGATTTATAGGCTTCTTTCCCCTTTGATCTCTGTTACGATTCTTCACCATCCATTTTTCTGCTACTCATTCATAAGATGTTGTTTACATTACATTGTATTTTTTCTATGTCTCCAACCATTTATTGTCTTACTATTATATTTATGCCGTTCCACCTGATTGACATGTATTGTTTCCCTTTTTTTCAGATTTGCCTGTTGCCTGGTCCTCCCCCGTCTTCCCCTCCTGCTCCTGTACCTCTCCTAACATTGATCCGAGCGGTTTACACTCCGCTGCTTACCTTACGCCGCACACCTCCGTGTGGAACGCAAGCTGTAGCACAATGGAACGCACACGTGACCTGTTTCCCGGTCACTTCCGGTCACGTGTCTCTATTCACTTCCGGACATGCGCTATCACAGAATGTAACGCTCGCACGGATGATTGGCTCTCCAATCATCGTCCTCCACATTTAAAGGCCCCCTTTCCCGCTCTTAGCCACAGCAACTAGCGGTGGATGCCGCGCTGCCGGTCCGGTGTTCCCACGAGCTTCATAGCAGGTACTTGCCCATACCCTTTCCTCCTTTAATGGCCATGTTACTTTTGATCTGTGCACACACACAGTTGATTGCGCTGCCTCCTAATGAGTCTTCATCCCAGCATTACAGATATTTGCTATTCTCCTCTAGGCTGTCCTAGTAGACTCCTCCAGCTTATCCTCCTTTGCACCATTGACACAGCATACGGGTAGGTCCTATGCTTTACATGGCCACCCCCTCCTCTTCCTCTCTCCTTTTGTGTTTCCCTCTATTTTGTCTGCCCATCTCCTTATACCCCATTGCCCCTCCCCTCCGCTGTTGTGTAACCTTGTATGTTTTTTGCATATGTTTGTATACGGCTATTTTGAACAGAGATTTTCTGTACTCTTTTGTTTATATTTTCTTTATTTGTCCATTTTTTAGTCAACTGAAGAAGGTCGTGTAGACCGAAACGTTAACGTATGTTTACTGTGCATTATTTGGACTGTAATAAATTCTCTTATATCGAATTTTCTTTGAGTGCCAAGGCTATTTTTACAGCTCTTTTCATTCAGTCAGTAGCTTCAAACATTTCTGGTATATGAATAACATGATGTTTTTCAATGGCAAAAATCAATGAATATTGTAAATGCACAAACAGTAATATCTCCACATTGCAAGGTGCAATTCTGAAATTTTTTGCTTTTTCCTGCTAATCCTAGCATGATAAAGAAGATTCAAAGAGAGTGAGATGCCAGCTCTTTTCATTCAGTCAGTAGCTTCAAACATTTCTGGACGTTTTTCAATGGCAAAAATCAATGAATATTGTAAATGCACAAACAGTAATATCTCCGCATTGCAAGGTGCAATTCTGAAATTTTTTGCTTTTTCCTGCTAATCCTAGCATGATAAAGAAGATTCAAAGAGAGTGAGATGCCAGCTCTTTTCATTCAGTCAGTAGCTTCAAACATTTCTGGTATATGAATAACATGATGTTTTTCAATGGCAAAAATCAGTGAATATTGTAAATGCACAAACAGTAATATCTGCACATTGCAAGGTGCAATTCTGAAATTTTTTGCTTTTTCCTGCTAATCCTAGCATGATAAAGAAGATTCAAAGAGAGTGAGATGCCAGCTCCTTTCATTCAGTCAGTAGCTTCAAACATTTCTGGTATATGAATAACATGATGTTTTTCAATGGCAAAAATCAATGAATATTGTAAATGCACAAACAGTAATATCTCCGCATTGCAAGGTGCAATTCTGAAATTTTTTGCTTTTTCCTGCTAATCCTAGCATGATAAAGAAGATTCAAAGAGAGTGAGATGCCAGCTCTTTTCATTCAGTCAGTAGCTTCAAACATTTCTGGTATATGAATAACATGATGTTTTTCAATGGCAAAAATCAATGAATATTGTAAATGCACAAACAGTAATATCTCCACATTGCAAGGTGCAATTCTGAAATTTTTTGCTTTTTCCTGCTAATCCTAGCATGATAAAGAAGATTCAAAGAGAGTGAGATGCCAGCTCCTTTCATTCAGTCAGTAGCTTCAAACATTTCTGGACGTTTTTCAATGGCAAAAATCAATGAATATTGTAAATGCACAAACAGTAATATCTCCGCATTGCAAGGTGCAATTCTGAAATTTTTTGCTTTTTCCTGCTAATCCTAGCATGATAAAGAAGATTCAAAGAGAGTGAGATGCCAGCTCTTTTCATTCAGTCAGTAGCTTCAAACATTTCTGGACGTTTTTCAATGGCAAAAATCAATGAATATTGTAAATGCACAAACAGTAATATCTCCGCATTGCAAGGTGCAATTCTGAAATTTTTTGCTTTTTCCTGCTAATCCTAGCATGATAAAGAAGATTCAAAGAGAGTGAGATGCCAGCTCCTTTCATTCAGTCAGTAGCTTTAAACATTTCTGGTATATGAATAAGATGATGTTTTTCAATGGCAAAAATCAATGAATATTGTAAATGCACAAACAGTAATATCTCCGCATTGCAAGGTGCAATTCTGAAATTTTTTGCTTTTTCCTGCTAATCCTAGCATGATAAAGAAGATTCAAAGAGAGTGAGATGCCAGCTCTTTTCATTCAGTCAGTAGCTTCAAACATTTCTGGACGTTTTTCAATGGCAAAAATCAATGAATATTGTAAATGCACAAACAGTAATATCTCCGCATTGCAAGGTGCAATTCTGAAATTTTTTGCTTTTTCCTGCTAATCCTAGCATGATAAAGAAGATTCAAAGAGAGTGAGATGCCAGCTCTTTTCATTCAGTCAGTAGCTTCAAACATTTCTGGTATATGAATAACATGATGTTTTTCAATGGCAAAAATCAATGAATATTGTAAATGCACAAACAGTAATATCTCCGCATTGCAAGGTGCAATTCTGAAATTTTTTGCTTTTTCCTGCTAATCCTAGCATGATAAAGAAGATTCAAAGAGAGTGAGATGCCAGCTCTTTTCATTCAGTCAGTAGCTTCAAACATTTCTGGACGTTTTTCAATGGCAAAAATCAATGAATATTGTAAATGCACAAACAGTAATATCTCCGCATTGCAAGGTGCAATTCTGAAATTTTTTCCTTTTTCCTGCTAATCCTAGCATGATAAAGAAGATTCAAAGAGAGTGAGATGCCAGCTCTTTTAATTCAGTCAGTAGCTTCAAACATTTCTGGTATATGAATAACATGATGTTTTTCAATGGCAAAAATCAATGAATATTGTAAATGCACAAACAGTAATATCTCCGCATTGCAAGGTGCAATTCTGAAATTTTTTGCTTTTTCCTGCTAATCCTAGCATGATAAAGAAGATTCAAAGAGAGTGAGATGCCAGCTCTTTTCATACAGTCAGTAGCTTCAAACATTTCTGGTATATGAATAACATGATGTTTTTCAATGGCAAAAATCAATGAATATTGTAAATACACAAACAGTAATATCTCCGCATTGCAAGGTGCAATTCTGAATTTTTTTGCTTTTTCCTGCTAATCCTAGCATGATAAAGAAGATTCAAAGAGAGTGAGATGCCAGCTCCTTTTATTCAGTCAGTAGCTTCAAACATTTCTGGACGTTTTTCAAAGGCAAAAATCAATGAATATTGTAAATGCACAAACAGTAATTTCTCCGCATTGCAAGGTGCAATTCTGAAATTTTTCGCTTTTTCCTGCTAATCCTAGCATGATAAAGAAGATTCAAAGAGAGTGAGATGCCAGCTCCTTTCATTCAGTCAGTAGCTTCAAACATTTCTGGACGTTTTTCAATGGCAAAAATCAATGAATATTGTAAATGCACAAACAGTAATATCTCCGCATTGCAAGGTGCAATTCTGAAATTTTTTGCTTTTTCCTGCTAATCCTAGCATGATAAAGAAGATTCAAAGAGAGTGAAATGCCAGCTCTTTTCATTCAGTCAGTAGCTTCAAACATTTCTGGACGTTTTTCAATGGCAAAAATCAATGAATATTGTAAATGCACAAACAGTAATTTCTCCGCATTGCAAGGTGCAATTCTGAAATTTTTTGCTTTTTCCTGCTAATCCTAGCATGATAAAGAAGATTCAAAGAGAGTGAGATGCCAGCTCTTTTCATTCAGTCAGTAGCTTCAAACATTTCTGGACGTTTTTCAATGGCAAAAATCAATGAATATTGTAAATGCACAAACAGTAATATCTCCGCATTGCAAGGTGCAATTCTGAAATTTTTTGCTTTTTCCTGCTAATCCTAGCATGATAAAGAAGATTCAAATAGAGTGAGATGCCAGCTCCTTTCATTCAGTCAGTAGCTTTAAACATTTCTGGTATATGAATAAGATGATGTTTTTCAATGGCAAAAATCAATGAATATTGTAAATGCACAAACAGTAATATCTCCGCATTGCAAGGTGCAATTCTGAAATTTTTTGATTTTTCCTGCTAATCCTAGCATGATAAAGAAGATTCAAAGAGAGTGAGATGCCAGCTCTTTTCATTCAGTCAGTAGCTTCAAACATTTCTGGACGTTTTTCAATGGCAAAAATCAATGAATATTGTAAATGCACAAACAGTAATATCTCCGCATTGCAAGGTGCAATTCTGAAATTTTTTGCTTTTTCCTGCTAATCCTAGCATGATAAAGAAGATTCAAAGAGAGTGAGATGCCAGCTCTTTTCATTCAGTCAGTAGCTTCAAACATTTCTGGACGTTTTTCAATGGCAAAAATCAATGAATATTGTAAATGCACAAACAGTAATATCTCCGCATTGCAAGGTGCAATTCTGAAATTTTTTGCTTTTTCCTGCTAATCCTAGCATGATAAAGAAGATTCAAAGAGAGTGAGATGCCAGCTCTTTTCATTCAGTCAGTAGCTTCAAACATTTCTGGTATATGAATAACATGATGTTTTTAAATGGCAAAAATCAATGAATATTGTAAATGCACAAACAGTAATATCTCCGCATTGCAAGGTGCAATTCTGAAATTTTTTGCTTTTTCCTGCTAATCCTAGCATGATAAAGAAGATTCAAAGAGAGTGAAATGTCAGCTCTTTTCATTCAGTCAGTAGCTTCAAACATTTCTGGACGTTTTTCAATGGCAAAAATCAATGAATATTGTAAATGCACAAACAGTAATATCTCCGCATTGCAAGGTGCAATTCTGAAATTTTTTGCTTTTTCCTGCTAATCCTAGCATGATAAAGAAGATTCAAAGAGAGTGAGATGCCAGCTCCTTTCATTCAGTCAGTAGCTTTAAACATTTCTGGTATATGAATAAGATGATATTTTTCAATGGCAAAAATCAATGAATATTGTAAATGCACAAACAGTAATATCTCCGCATTGCAAGGTGCAATTCTGAAATTTTTTGCTTTTTCCTGCTAATCCTAGCATGATAAAGAAGATTCAAAGAGAGTGAGATGCCAGCTCTTTTCATTCAGTCAGTAGCTTCAAACATTTCTGGACGTTTTTCAATGGCAAAAATCAATGAATATTGTAAATGCACAAACAGTAATATCTCCGCATTGCAAGGTGCAATTCTGAAATTTTTTGCTTTTTCCTGCTAATCCTAGCATGATAAAGAAGATTCAAAGAGAGTGAGATGCCAGCTCCTTTCATTCAGTCAGTAGCTTCAAACATTTCTGGTATATGAATAACATGATGTTTTTCAATGGCAAAAATCAATGAATATTGTAAATGCACAAACAGTAATATCTCCGCATTGCAAGGTGCAATTCTGAAATTTTTTGCTTTTTCCTGCTAATCCTAGCATGATAAAGAAGATTCAAAGAGAGTGAGATGCCAGCTCTTTTCATTTAGTCAGTAGCTTCAAACATTTCTGGACGTTTTTCAATGGCAAAAATCAATGAATATTGTAAATGCACAAACAGTAATATCTCCGCATTGCAAGGTGCAATTCTGAAATTTTTTCCTTTTTCCTGCTAATCCTAGCATGATAAAGAAGATTCAAAGAGAGTGAGATGCCAGCTCTTTTAATTCAGTCAGTAGCTTCAAACATTTCTGGTATATGAATAACATGATGTTTTTCAATGGCAAAAATCAATGAATATTGTAAATGCACAAACAGTAATATCTCCGCATTGCAAGGTGCAATTCTGAAATTTTTTGCTTTTTCCTGCTAATCCTAGCATGATAAAGAAGATTCAAAGAGAGTGAGATGCCATCTCTTTTCATACAGTCAGTAGCTTCAAACATTTCTGGTATATGAATAACATGATGTTTTTCAATGGCAAAAATCAATGAATATTGTAAATGCACAAACAGTAATATCTCCGCATTGCAAGGTGCAATTCTGAATTTTTATGCTTTTTCCTGCTAATCCTAGCATGATAAAGAAGATTCAAAGAGAGTGAGATGCCAGCTCCTTTTATTCAGTCAGTAGCTTCAAACATTTCTGGACGTTTTTCAAAGGCAAAAATCAATGAATATTGTAAATGCACAAACAGTAATTTCTCCGCATTGCAAGGTGAAATTCTGAAATTTTTTGCTTTTTCCTGCTAATCCTAGCATGATAAAGAAGATTCAAAGAGAGTGAGATGCCAGCTCCTTTCATTCAGTCAGTAGCTTCAAACATTTCTGGACGTTTTTCAATGGCAAAAATCAATGAATATTGTAAATGCACAAACAGTAATATCTCCGCATTGCAAGGTGCAATTCTGAAATTTTTTGCTTTTTCCTGCTAATCCTAGCATGATAAAGAAGATTCAAAGAGAGTGAGATGCCAGCTCTTTTCATTCAGTCAGTAGCTTCAAACATTTCTGGACGTTTTTCAATGGCAAAAATCAATGAATATTGTAAATGCACAAACAGTAATTTCTCCGCATTGCAAGGTGCAATTCTGAAATTTTTTGCTTTTTCCTGCTAATCCTAGCATGATAAAGAAGATTCAAAGAGAGTGAGATGCCAGCTCTTTTCATTCAGTCAGTAGCTTCAAACATTTCTGGACGTTTTTCAATGGCAAAAATCAATGAATATTGCAAATGCACAAACAGTAATATCTCCGCATTGCAAGGTGCAATTCTGAAATTTTTTGCTTTTTCCTGCTAATCCTAGCATGATAAAGAAGATTCAAAGAGAGTGAGATGCCAGCTCCTTTCATTCAGTCAGTAGCTTTAAACATTTCTGGTATATGAATAAGATGATGTTTTTCAATGGCAAAAATCAATGAATATTGTAAATGCACAAACAGTAATATCTCCGCATTGCAAGGTGCAATTCTGAAATTTTTTGCTTTTTCCTGCTAATCCTAGCATGATAAAGAAGATTCAAAGAGAGTGAGATGCCAGCTCTTTTCATTCAGTCAGTAGCTTCAAACATTTCTGGACGTTTTTCAATGGCAAAAATCAATGAATATTGTAAATGCACAAACAGTAATATCTCCGCATTGCAAGGTGCAATTCTGAAATTTTTTGCTTTTTCCTGCTAATCCTAGCATGATAAAGAAGATTCAAAGATAGTGAGATGCCAGCTCTTTTCATTCAGTCAGTAGCTTCAAACATTTCTGGTATATGAATAACATGATGTTTTTAAATGGCAAAAATCAATGAATATTGTAAATGCACAAACAGTAATATCTCCGCATTGCAAGGTGCAATTCTGAAATTTTTTGCTTTTTCCTGCTAATCCTAGCGTGATAAAGAAGATTCAAAGAGAGTGAATTGCCAGCTCTTTTCATTCAGTCAGTAGCTTCAAACATTTCTGGACGTTTTTCAATGGCAAAAATCAATGAATATTGTAAATGCACAAACAGTAATATCTCCGCATTGCAAGGTGCAATTCTGAAATTTTTTCCTTTTTCCTGCTAATCCTAGCATGATAAAGAAGATTCAAAGAGAGTGAGATGCCAGCTCTTTTCATTCAGTCAGTAGCTTCAAACATTTCTGGTATATGAATAACATGATGTTTTTCAATGGCAAAAATCAATGAATATTGTAAATGCACAAACAGTAATATCTCCGCATTGCAAGGTGCAATTCTGAAATTTTTTGCTTTTTCCTGCTAATCCTCGCATGATAAAGAAGATTCAAAGAGAGTGAGATGCCAGCTCTTTTCATTCAGTCAGTAGCTTCAAACATTTCTGGTATATGAATAACATGATGTTTTTCAATGGCAAAAATCAATGAATATTGTAAATGCACAAACAGTAATATCTCCGCATTGCAAGGTGCAATTCTGAAATTTTTTGCTTTTTCCTGCTAATCCTAGCATGATAAAGAAGATTCAAAGAGAGTGAGATGCCAGCTCCTTTCATTCAGTCAGTAGCTTCAAACATTTCTGGACGTTTTTCAATGGCAAAAATCAATGAATATTGTAAATGCACAAACAGTAATTTCTCCGCATTGCAAGGTGCAATTCTGAAATTTTTTGCTTTTTCCTGCTAATCCTAGCATGATAAAGAAGATTCAAAGAGAGTGAGATGCCAGCTCCTTTCATTCAGTCAGTAGCTTCAAACATTTCTGGACGTTTTTCAATGGCAAAAATCAATGAATATTGTAAATGCACAAACAGTAATATCTCCGCATTGCAAGGTGCAATTCTGAAATTTTTTGCTTTTTCCTGCTAATCCTAGCATGATAAAGAAGATTCAAAGAGAGTGAGATGCCAGCTCTTTTCATTCAGTCAGTAGCTTCAAACATTTCTGGACGTTTTTCAATGGCAAAAATCAATGAATATTGTAAATGCACAAACAGTAATTTCTCCGCATTGCAAGGTGCAATTCTGAAATTTTTTGCTTTTTCCTGCTAATCCTAGCATGATAAAGAAGATTCAAAGAGAGTGAGATGCCAGCTCTTTTCATTCAGTCAGTAGCTTCAAACATTTCTGGTATATGAATAACATGATGTTTTTCAATGGCAAAAATCAATGAATATTGTAAATGCACAAACAGTAATTTCTCCGCATTGCAAGGTGCAATTCTGAAATTTTTTGCTTTTTCCTGCTAATCCTAGCATGATAAAGAAGATTCAAAGAGAGTGAGATGCCAGCTCCTTTCATTCAGTCAGTAGCTTCAAACATTTCTGGACGTTTTTCAATGGCAAAAATCAATGAATATTGTAAATGCACAAACAGTAATATCTCCGCATTGCAAGGTGCAATTCTGAAATTTTTTGCTTTTTCCTGCTAATCCTAGCATGATAAAGAAGATTCAAAGAGAGTGAGATGCCAGCTCTTTTCATTCAGTCAGTAGCTTCAAACATTTCTGGACGTTTTTCAATGGCAAAAATCAATGAATATTGTAAATGCACAAACAGTAATATCTCCACATTGCAAGGTGCAATTCTGAAATTTTTTGCTTTTTCCTGCTAATCCTAGCATGATAAAGAAGATTCAAAGAGAGTGAGATGCCAGCTCCTTTCATTCAGTCAGTAGCTTCAAACATTTCTGGACGTTGGTCAATGGCAAAAATCAATGAATATTGTAAATGCACAAACAGTAATATCTCCACATTGCAAGGTGCAATTCTGAAATTTTTTGCTTTTTCCTGCTCCTCTTAGCATGATAAAGAAGATTCAAAGAGAGTGAGATGCCAGCTCTTTTCATTCAGTCAGTAGCTTCAAACATTTCTGGACGTTTTTCAATGGCAAAAATCAATGAATATTGTAAATGCACAAACAGTAATATCTCTGCATTGCAAGGTGCAATTCTGAAATTTTTTGCTTTTTCCTGCTAATCCTAGCATGATAAAGAAGATTCAAAGAGAGTGAGATGCCAGCTCTTTTCATTCAGTCAGTAGCTTCAAACATTTCTGGTATATGAATAACATGATGTTTTTCAATGGCAAAAATCAATGAATATTGTAAATGCACAAACAGTAATATCTCCACATTGCAAGGTGCAATTCTGAAATTTTTTGCTTTTTCCTGCTAATCCTAGCATGATAAGGAAGATTCAAAGAGAGTGAGATGCCAGCTCTTTTCATTCAGACAGTAGCTTCAAACATTTCTGGACATTTTTCAATGGCAAAAATCAATGAATATTGTAAATGCACAAACAGTAATTTCTCCGCATTGCAAGGTGCAATTCTGAAATTTTTAGCTTTTTCCTGCTAATCCTAGCATGATAAAGAAGATTCAAAGAGAGTGAGATGCCAGCTCTTTTCATTCAGTCAGTAGCTTCAAACATTTCTGGTATATGAATAACATGATGTTTTTCAATGGCAAAAATCAATGAACATTGTAAATGCACAAACAGTAATTTCTCCGCATTGCAAGGTGCAATTCTGAAATTTTTTGCTTTTTCCTGCTAATCCTAGCATGATAAAGAAGATTCAAAGAGAGTGAGATGCCAGCTCCTTTCATTCAGTCAGTAGCTTCAAACATTTCTGGACGTTTTTCAATGGCAAAAATCAATGAATATTGTAAATGCACAAACAGCAATATCTCCGCATTGCAAGGTGCAATTCTGAAATTTTTTCCTTTTTCCTGCTAATCCTAGCATGATAAAGAAGATTCAAAGAGAGTGAGATGCCAGCTCTTTTCATTCAGTCAGTAGCTTCAAACATTTCTGGACGTTTTTCAATGGCAAAAATCAATGAATATTGTAAATGCACAAACAGTAATTTCTCCGCATTGCAAGGTGCAATTCTGAAATTTTTTGCTTTTTCCTGCTAATCCTAGCATGATAAAGAAGATTCAAAGAGAGTGAGATGCCAGCTCTTTTCATTCAGTCAGTAGCTTCAAACATTTCTGGTATATGAATAACATGATGTTTTTCAATGGCAAAAATCAATGAATATTGTAAATGCACAAACAGTAATTTCTCCGCATTGCAAGGTGCAATTCTGAAATTTTTTGCTTTTTCCTGCTAATCCTAGCATGATAAAGAAGATTCAAAGAGAGTGAGATGCCAGCTCCTTTCATTCAGTCAGTAGCTTCAAACATTTCTGGACGTTTTTCAATGGCAAAAATCAATGAATATTGTAAATGCACAAACAGTAATATCTCCGCATTGCAAGGTGCAATTCTGAAATTTTTTGCTTTTTCCTGCTAATCATAGCATGGTAAAGAAAATTCAAAGAGAGTGAGATGCCAGCTCTTTTCATTCAGTCAGTAGCTTCAAACATTTCTGGACGTTTTTCAATGGCAAAAATCAATGAATATTGTAAATGCACAAACAGTAATTTCTCCGCATTGCAAGGTGCAATTCTGAATTTTTTTGCTTTTTCCTGCTAATCCTAGCATGATAAAGAAGATTCAAAGAGAGTGAGATGCCAGCTCTTTTCATTCAGTCAGTAGCTTCAAACATTTCTGGTATATGAATAACATGATGTTTTTCAATGGCAAAAATCAATGAATATTGTAAATGCACAAACAGTAATATCTCCGCATTGCAAGGTGCAATTCTGAAATTTTTTGCTTTTTCCTGCTAATCCTAGCATGATAAAGAAGATTCAAAGAGAGTGAGATGCCAGCTCTTTTCATTCAGTCAGTAGCTTCAAACATTTCTGGACGTTTTTCAATGGCAAAAATCAATGAATATTGTAAATGCACAAACAGTAATATCTCCACATTGCAAGGTGCAATTCTGAAATTTTTTGCTTTTTCCTGCTAATCCTAGCATGATAAGGAAGATTCAAAGAGAGTGAGATGCCAGCTCTTTTCATTCAGTCAGTAGCTTCAAACATTTCTGGACATTTTTCAATGGCAAAAATCAATGAATTTTGTAAATGCACAAACAGTAATTTCTCCGCATTGCAAGGTGCAATTCTGAAATTTTTAGCTTTTTCCTGCTAATCCTAGCATGATAAAGAAGATTCAAAGAGAGTGAGATGCCAGCTCTTTTCATTCAGTCAGTAGCTTCAAACATTTCTGGTATATGAATAACATGATGTTTTTCAATGGCAAAAATCAATGAATATTGTAAATGCACAAACAGTAATTTCTCCGCATTGCAAGGTGCAATTCTGAAATTTTTTGCTTTTTCCTGCTAATCCTAGCATGATAAAGAAGATTCAAAGAGAGTGAGATGCCAGCTCCTTTCATTCAGTCAGTAGCTTCAAACATTTCTGGACGTTTTTCAATGGCAAAAATCAATGAATATTGTAAATGCACAAACAGTAATATCTCCGCATTGCAAGGTGCAATTCTGAAATTTTTTGCTTTTTCCTGCTAATCCTAGCATGATAAAGAAGATTCAAAGAGAGTGAGATGCCAGCTCTTTTCATTCAGTCAGTAGCTTCAAACATTTCTGGACGTTTTTCAATGGCAAAAATCAATGAATATTGTAAATGCACAAACAGTAATTTCTCCGCATTGCAAGGTGCAATTCTGAAATTTTTTGCTTTTTCCTGCTAATCCTAGCATGATAAAGAAGATTCAAAGAGAGTGAGATGCCAGCTCTTTTCATTCAGTCAGTAGCTTCAAACATTTCTGGTATATGAATAACATGATGTTTTTCAATGGCAAAAATCAATGAATATTGTAAATGCACAAACAGTAATTTCTCCGCATTGCAAGGTGCAATTCTGAAATTTTTTGCTTTTTCCTGCTAATCCTAGCATGATAAAGAAGATTCAAAGAGAGTGAGATGCCAGCTCCTTTCATTCAGTCAGTAGCTTCAAACATTTCTGGACGTTTTTCAATGGCAAAAATCAATGAATATTGTAAATGCACAAACAGTAATATCTCCGCATTGCAAGGTGCAATTCTGAATTTTTTGCTTTTTCCTGATAATCATAGCATGGTAAAGAAAATTCAAAGAGAGTGAGATGCCAGCTCTTTTCATTCAGTCAGTAGCTTCAAACATTTCTGGACGTTTTTCAATGGCAAAAATCAATGAATATTGTAAATGCACAAACAGTAATTTCTCCGCATTGCAAGGTGCAATTCTGAAATTTTTTGCTTTTTCCTGCTAATCCTAGCATGATAAAGAAGATTCAAAGAGAGTGAGATGCCAGCTCTTTTCATTCAGTCAGTAGCTTCAAACATTTCTGGTATATGAATAACATGATGTTTTTCAATGGCAAAAATCAATGAATATTGTAAATGCACAAACAGTAATATCTCCGCATTGCAAGGTGCAATTCTGAAATTTTTTGCTTTTTCCTGCTAATCCTAGCATGATAAAGAAGATTCAAAGAGAGTGAGATGCCAGCTCTTTTCATTCAGTCAGTAGCTTCAAACATTTCTGGTATATGAATAACATGATGTTTTTCAATGGCAAAAATCAATGAATATTGTAAATGCACAAACAGTAATATCTCCGCATTGCAAGGTGCAATTCTGAAATTTTTTGCTTTTTCCTGCTAATCCTAGCATGATAAAGAAGATTCAAAGAGAGTGAGATGCCAGCTCTTTTCATTCAGTCAGTAGCTTCAAACATTTCTGGACGTTTTTCAATGGCAAAAATCAATGAATATTGTAAATGCACAAACAGTAATATCTCCACATTGCAACGTGCAATTCTGAAATTTTTTGCTTTTTCCTGCTAATCCTAGCATGATAAAGAAGATTCAAAGAGAGTGAGATGCCAGCTCCTTTCATTCAGTCAGTAGCTTCAAACATTTCTGGACGTTTGTCAATGGCAAAAATCAATGAATATTGTAAATGCACAAACAGTAATATCTCCACATTGCAAGGTGCAATTCTGAAATTTTTTGCTTTTTCCTGCTCCTCTTAGCATGATAAAGAAGATTCAAAGAGAGTGAGATGCCAGCTCTTTTCATTCAGTCAGTAGCTTCAAACATTTCTGGACGTTTTTCAATGGCAAAAATCAATGAATATTGTAAATGCACAAACAGTAATATCTCTGCATTGCAAGGTGCAATTCTGAAATTTTTTGCTTTTTCCTGCTAATCCTAGCATGATAAAGAAGATTCAAAGAGAGTGAGATGCCAGCTCTTTTCATTCAGTCAGTAGCTTCAAACATTTCTGGTATATGAATAACATGTTGTTTTTCAATGGCAAAAATCAATGAATATTGTAAATGCACAAACAGTAATATCTCCACATTGCAAGGTGCAATTCTGAAATTTTTTGCTTTTTCCTGCTAATCCTAGCATGATAAGGAAGATTCAAAGAGAGTGAGATGCCAGCTCTTTTCATTCAGTCAGTAGCTTCAAACATTTCTGGACGTTTTTCAATGGCAAAAATCAATGAATATTGTAAATGCACAAACAGTAATTTCTCCGCATTGCAAGGTGCAATTCTGAAATTTTTTGCTTTTTCCTGCTAATCCTAGCATGATAAAGAAGATTCAAAGAGAGTGAGATGCCAGCTCCTTTCATTCAGTCAGTAGCTTCAAACATTTCTGGACGTTTTTCAATGGCAAAAATCAATGAATATTGTTAATGCACAAGCAGTAATATCTCCGCATTGCAAGGTGCAATTCTGAAATTTTTTGCTTTTTCCTGCTAATCCTAGCATGATAAAGAAGATTCAAAGAGAGTGAGATGCCAGCTCTTTTCATTCCGTCAGTAGCTTCAAACATTTCTGGACGTTTTTCAATGGCAAAAATCAATGAATATTGTAAATGCACAAACAGTAATATCTCCGCATTGCAAGCTGCAATTCTGAAATTTTTTGCTTTTTCCTGCTAATCCTAGCATGATAAAGAAGATTCAAAGAGAGTGAGATGCCAGCTCTTTTCATTCAGTCAGTAGCTTCAAACATTTCTGGTATATGAATAACATGATGTTTTTCAATGGCAAAAATCAATGAATATTGTAAATGCACAAACAGTAATATCTCCACATTGCAAGGTGCAATTCTGAAATTTTTTGCTTTTTCCTGCTCCTCTTAGCATGATAAAGAAGATTCAAAGAGAGTGAGATGCCAGCTCTTTTCATTCAGTCAGTAGCTTCAAACATTTCTGGTATATGAATAACATGATGTTTTTCAATGGCAAAAATCAATGAATATTGTAAATGCACAAACAGTAATATCTCCACATTGCAAGGTGCAATTCTGAAATTTTTTGCTTTTTCCTGCTAATCCTAGCATGATAAAGAAGATTCAAAGAGAGTGAGATGCCAGCTCCTTTCATTCAGTCAGTAGCTTCAAACATTTCTGGACGTTTTTCAATGGCAAAAATCAATGAATATTGTAAATGCACAAACAGTAATATCTCCGCATTGCAAGGTGCAATTCTGAAATTTTTTGCTTTTTCCTGCTAATCCTAGCATGATAAAGAAGATTCAAAGAGAGTGAGATGCCAGCTCTTTTCATTCAGTCAGTAGCTTCAAACATTTCTGGACGTTTTTCAATGGCAAAAATCAATGAATATTGTAAATGCACAAACAGTAATATCTCCGCATTGCAAGGTGCAATTCTGAAATTTTTTGCTTTTTCCTGCTAATCCTAGCATGATAAAGAAGATTCAAAGAGAGTGAGATGCCAGCTCTTTTCATTCAGTCAGTAGCTTCAAACATTTCTGGACGTTTTTCAATGGCAAAAATCAATGAATATTGTAAATGCACAAACAGTAATTTCTCCGCATTGCAAGGTGCAATTCTGAAATTTTTTGCTTTTTCCTGCTAATCCTAGCATGATAAAGAAGATTCAAAGAGAGTGAGATGCCAGCTCTTTTCATTCAGTCAGTAGCAACAAACATTTCTGGACGTTTTTCAATGGCAAAAATCAATAAATATTGTAAATACAAAAACAGTAATATCTCCGCATTGCAAGGTGCAATTCTGAAATTTTTTGCTTTTTCCTGCTAATCCTAGCATGATAAAGAAGATTCAAAGAGAGTGAGATGCCAGCTCTTTTCATTCAGTCAGTAGCTTCAAACATTTCTGGTATATGAATAACATGATGTTTTTCAATGGCAAAAATCAATGAATATTGTAAATACACAAACAGTAATATCTCCGCATTGCAAGGTGCAATTCTGAAATTTTTTGCTTTTTCCTGCTAATCCTAGCATGATAAAGAAGATTCAAAGAGAGTGAGATGCCAGCTCTTTTCATTCAGTCAGTAGCTTCAAACATTTCTGGTATATGAATAACATGATGTTTTTCAATGGCAAAAATCAATGAATATTGTAAATGCACAAACAGTAATATCTCCACATTGCAAGGTGCAATTCTGAAATTTTTTGCTTTTTCCTGCTAATCCTAGCATGATAAAGAAGATTCAAAGAGAGTGAGATGCCAGCTCCTTTCATTCAGTCAGTAGCTTCAAACATTTCTGGACGTTTTTCAATGGCAAAAATCAATGAATATTGTAAATGCACAAGCAGTAATATCTCCGCATTGCAAGGTGCAATTCTGAAATTTTTTGCTTTTTCCTGCTAATCCTAGCATGATAAAGAAGATTCAAAGAGAGTGAGATGCCAGCTTTTTTCATTCAGTCAGTAGCTTCAAACATTTCTGGACGTTTTTCAATGGCAAAAATCAATGAATATTGTAAATGCACAAACAGTAATATCTCCGCATTGCAAGCTGCAATTCTGAAATTTTTTGCTTTTTCCTGCTAATCCTAGCATGATAAAGAAGATTCAAAGAGAGTGAGATGCCAGCTCTTTTCATTCAGTCAGTAGCTTCAAACATTTCTGGTATATGAATAACATGATGTTTTTCAATGGCAAAAATCAATGAATATTGTAAATGCACAAACAGTAATATCTCCACATTGCAAGGTGCAATTCTGAAATTTTTTGCTTTTTCCTGCTCCTCTTAGCATGATAAAGAAGATTCAAAGAGAGATGCCAGCTCTTTTCATTCAGTCAGTAGCTTCAAACATTTCTGGTATATGAATAACATGATGTTTTTCAATGGCAAAAATCAATGAATATTGTAAATGCACAAACAGTAATATCTCCACATTGCAAGGTGCAATTCTGAAATTTTTGCTTTTTCCTGCTAATCCTAGCATGATAAAGAAGATTCAAAGAGAGTGAGATGCCAGCTCCTTTCATTCAGTCAGTAGCTTCAAACATTTCTGGACGTTTTTCAATGGCAAAAATCAATGAATATTGTAAATGCACAAACAGTAATATCTCCGCATTGCAAGGTGCAATTCTGAAATTTTTTGCTTTTTCCTGCTAATCCTAGCATGTTAAAGAAGATTCAAAGAGAGTGAGATGCCAGCTCTTTTCATTCAGTCAGTAGCTTCAAACATTTCTGGACGTTTTTCAATGGCAAAAATCAATGAATATTGTAAATGCACAAACAGTAATTTCTCCGCATTGCAAGGTGCAATTCTGAAATTTTTTGCTTTTTCCTGCTAATCCTAGCATGATAAAGAAGATTCAAAGAGAGTGAGATGCCAGCTCTTTTCATTCAGTCAGTAGCTTCAAACATTTCTGGTATATGAATAACATGATGTTTTTCAATGGCAAAAATCAATGAATATTGTAAATGCACAAACAGTAATATCTCCGCATTGCAAGGTGCAATTCTGAAATTTTTTGCTTTTTCCTGCTAATCCTAGCATGATGAAGAAGATTCAAAGAGAGTGAGATGCCAGCTCTTTTCATTCAGTCAGTAGCAACAAACATTTCTGGACGTTTTTCAATGGCAAAAATCAATGAATATTGTAAATACACAAACAGTAATATCTCCGCATTGCAAGGTGCAATTCTGAAATTTTTTGCTTTTTCCTGCTAATCCTAGCATGATAAAGAAGATTCAAAGAGAGTGAGATGCCAGCTCTTTTCATTCAGTCAGTAGCTTCAAACATTTCTGGTATATGAATAACATTATGTTTTTCAATGGCAAAAATCAATGAATATGGTAAATGCACAAACAGTAATATCTCCACATTGCAAGGTGCAATTCTGAAATTTTTTGCTTTTTCCTGCTAATCCTAGCATGATAAAGAAGATTCAAAGAGAGTGAGATGCCAGCTCTTTTCATTCAGTCAGTAGCTTCAAACATTTCTGGTATATGAATAACATGATGTTTTTCAATGGCAAAAATCAATGAATATTGTAAATGCACAAACAGTAATATCTCCGCATTGCAAGGTGCAATTCTGAAATTTTTTGCTTTTTCCTGCTAATCCTAGCATGATAAAGAAGATTCAAAGAGAGTGAGATGCCAGCTCTTTTCATTCAGTCAGTAGCTTCAAACATTTCTGGTATATGAATAACATGATGTTTTTCAATGGCAAAAATCAATGAATATTGTTAATGCGCAAACAGTAATATCTCCACATTGCAAGGTGCAATTCTGAAATTTTTTGCTTTTTCCTGCTAATCCTAGCATGATAAGGAAGATTCAAAGAGAGTGAGATGCCAGCTCTTTTCATTCAGTCAGTAGCTTCAAACATTTCTGGACGTTTTTCAATGGCAAAAATCTATGAATATTGTAAATGCACAAACAGTAATTTCTCCGCATTGCAAGGTGCAATTCTGAAATTTTTTGCTTTTTCCTGCTAATCCTAGCATGATAAAGAAGATTCAAAGAGAGTGAGATGCCAGCTCTTTTCATTCAGTCAGTAGCTTCAAACATTTTTGGTATATGAATAACATGATGTTTTTCAATGGCAAAAATCAATGAATATTGTAAATGCACAAACAGTAATATCTCCACATTGCAAGGTGCAATTCTGAAATTTTTTGCTTTTTCCTGCTAATCCTAGCATGATAAAGAAGATTCAAAGAGAGTGAGATGCCAGCTCCTTTCATTCAGTCAGTAGCTTCAAACATTTCTGGACGTTTTTCAATGGCAAAAATCAATGAATATTGTAAATGCACAAGCAGTAATATCTCCGCATTGCAAGGTGCAATTCTGAAATTTTTTGCTTTTTCCTGCTTATCCTAGCATGATAAAGAAGATTCAAAGAGAGTGAGATGCCAGCTCTTTTCATTCAGTCAGTAGCTTCAAACATTTCTGGACGTTTTTCAATGGCAAAAATCAATGAATATTGTAAATGCACAAACAGTAATATCTCCGCATTGCAAGCTGCAATTCTGAAATTTTTTGCTTTTTCCTGCTCCTCTTAGCATGATAAAGAAGATTCAAAGAGAGTGAGATGCCAGCTCTTTTCATTCAGTCAGTAGCTTCAAACATTTCTGGTATATGAATAACATGATGTTTTTCAATGGCAAAAATCAATGAATATTGTAAATGCACAAACAGTAATATCTCCACATTGCAAGGTGCAATTCTGAAATTTTTTGCTTTTTCCTGCTAATCCTAGCATGATAAAGAAGATTCAAAGAGAGTGAGATGCCAGCTCCTTTCATTCAGTCAGTAGCTTCAAACATTTCTGGACGTTTTTCAATGGCAAAAATCAATGAATATTGTAAATGCACAAACAGTAATATCTCCGCATTGCAAGGTGCAATTCTGAAATTTTTTGCTTTTTCCTGCTAATCCTAGCATGATAAAGAAGATTCAAAGAGAGTGAGATGCCAGCTCTTTTCATTCAGTCAGTAGCTTCAAACATTTCTGGACGTTTTTCAATGGCAAAAATCAATGAATATTGTAAATGCACAAACAGTAATATCTCCGCATTGCAAGGTGCAATTCTGAAATTTTTTGCTTTTTCCTGCTAATCCTAGCATGATAAAGAAGATTCAAAGAGAGTGAGATGCCAGCTCTTTTCATTCAGTCAGTAGCTTCAAACATTTCTGGACGTTTTTCAATGGCAAAAATCAATGAATATTGTAAATGCACAAACAGTAATTTCTCCGCATTGCAAGGTGCAATTCTGAAATTTTTTGCTTTTTCCTGCTAATCCTAGCATGATAAAGAAGATTCAAAGAGAGTGAGATGCCAGCTCTTTTCATTCAGTCAGTAGCAACAAACATTTCTGGACGTTTTTCAATGGCAAAAATCAATAAATATTGTAAATGCAAAAACAGTAATATCTCCGCATTGCAAGGTGCAATTCTGAAATTTTTTGCTTTTTCCTGCTAATCCTAGCATGATAAAGAAGATTCAAAGAGAGTGAGATGCCAGCTCTTTTCATTCAGTCAGTAGCTTCAAACATTTCTGGTATATGAATAACATGATGTTTTTCAATGGCAAAAATCAATGAATATTGTAAATACACAAACAGTAATATCTCCGCATTGCAAGGTGCAATTCTGAAATTTTTTGCTTTTTCCTGCTAATCCTAGCATGATAAAGAAGATTCAAAGAGAGTGAGATGCCAGCTCTTTTCATTCAGTCAGTAGCTTCAAACATTTCTGGTATATGAATAACATGATGTTTTTCAATGGCAAAAATCAATGAATATTGTAAATGCACAAACAGTAATATCTCCACATTGCAAGGTGCAATTCTGAAATTTTTTGCTTTTTCCTGCTAATCCTAGCATGATAAAGAAGATTCAAAGAGAGTGAGATGCCAGCTCCTTTCATTCAGTCAGTAGCTTCAAACATTTCTGGACGTTTTTCAATGGCAAAAATCAATGAATATTGTAAATGCACAAGCAGTAATATCTCCGCATTGCAAGGTGCAATTCTGAAATTTTTTGCTTTTTCCTGCTAATCCTAGCATGATAAAGAAGATTCAAAGAGAGTGAGATGCCAGCTTTTTTCATTCAGTCAGTAGCTTCAAACATTTCTGGACGTTTTTCAATGGCAAAAATCAATGAATATTGTAAATGCACAAACAGTAATATCTCCGCATTGCAAGCTGCAATTCTGAAATTTTTTGCTTTTTCCTGCTAATCCTAGCATGATAAAGAAGATTCAAAGAGAGTGAGATGCCAGCTCTTTTCATTCAGTCAGTAGCTTCAAACATTTCTGGTATATGAATAACATGATGTTTTTCAATGGCAAAAATCAATGAATATTGTAAATGCACAAACAGTAATATCTCCACATTGCAAGGTGCAATTCTGAAATTTTTTGCTTTTTCCTGCTCCTCTTAGCATGATAAAGAAGATTCAAAGAGAGTGAGATGCCAGCTCTTTTCATTCAGTCAGTAGCTTCAAACATTTCTGGTATATGAATAACATGATGTTTTTCAATGGCAAAAATCAATGAATATTGTAAATGCACAAACAGTAATATCTCCACATTGCAAGGTGCAATTCTGAAATTTTTTGCTTTTTCCTGCTAATCCTAGCATGATAAAGAAGATTCAAAGAGAGTGAGATGCCAGCTCTTTTCATTCAGTCAGTAGCTTCAAACATTTCTGGACGTTTTTCAATGGCAAAAATCAATGAATATTGTAAATGCACAAACAGTAATATCTCCGCATTGCAAGGTGCAATTCTGAAATTTTTTGCTTTTTCCTGCTAATCCTAGCATGTTAAAGAAGATTCAAAGAGAGTGAGATGCCAGCTCTTTTCATTCAGTCAGTAGCTTCAAACATTTCTGGACGTTTTTCAATGGCAAAAATCAATGAATATTGTAAATGCACAAACAGTAATTTCTCCGCATTGCAAGGTGCAATTCTGAAATTTTTTGCTTTTTCCTGCTAATCCTAGCATGATAAAGAAGATTCAAAGAGAGTGAGATGCCAGCTCTTTTCATTCAGTCAGTAGCTTCAAACATTTCTGGTATATGAATAACATGATGTTTTTCAATGGCAAAAATCAATGAATATTGTAAATGCACAAACAGTAATATCTCCGCATTGCAAGGTGCAATTCTGAAATTTTTTGCTTTTTCCTGCTAATCCTAGCATGATAAAGAAGATTCAAAGAGAGTGAGATGCCAGCTCTTTTCATTCAGTCAGTAGCAACAAACATTTCTGGACGTTTTTCAATGGCAAAAATCAATGAATATTGTAAATACACAAACAGTAATATCTCCGCATTGCAAGGTGCAATTCTGAAATTTTTTGCTTTTTCCTGCTAATCCTAGCATGATAAAGAAGATTCAAAGAGAGTGAGATGCCAGCTCTTTTCATTCAGTCAGTAGCTTCAAACATTTCTGGTATATGAATAACATGATGTTTTTCAATGGCAAAAATCAATGAATATGGTAAATGCACAAACAGTAATATCTCCACATTGCAAGGTGCAATTCTGAAATTTTTTGCTTTTTCCTGCTAATCCTAGCATGATAAAGAAGATTCAAAGAGAGTGAGATGCCAGCTCTTTTCATTCAGTCAGTAGCTTCAAACATTTCTGGTATATGAATAACATGATGTTTTTCAATGGCAAAAATCAATGAATATTGTAAATGCACAAACAGTAATATCTCCGCATTGCAAGGTGCAATTCTGAAATTTTTTGCTTTTTCCTGCTAATCCTAGCATGATAAAGAAGATTCAAAGAGAGTGAGATGCCAGCTCTTTTCATTCAGTCAGTAGCTTCAAACATTTCTGGTATATGAATAACATGATGTTTTTCAATGGCAAAAATCAATGAATATTGTTAATGCACAAACAGTAATATCTCCACATTGCAAGGTGCAATTCTGAAATTTTTTGCTTTTTCCTGCTAATCCTAGCATGATAAGGAAGATTCAAAGAGAGTGAGATGCCAGCTCTTTTCATTCAGTCAGTAGCTTCAAACATTTCTGGACGTTTTTCAATGGCAAAAATCTATGAATATTGTAAATGCACAAACAGTAATTTCTCCGCATTGCAAGGTGCAATTCTGAAATTTTTTGCTTTTTCCTGCTAATCCTAGCATGATAAAGAAGATTCAAAGAGAGTGAGATGCCAGCTCTTTTCATTCAGTCAGTAGCTTCAAACATTTTTGGTATATGAATAACATGATGTTTTTCAATGGCAAAAATCAATGAATATTGTAAATGCACAAACAGTAATATCTCCACATTGCAAGGTGCAATTCTGAAATTTTTTGCTTTTTCCTGCTAATCCTAGCATGATAAAGAAGATTCAAAGAGAGTGAGATGCCAGCTCCTTTCATTCAGTCAGTAGCTTCAAACATTTCTGGACGTTTTTCAATGGCAAAAATCAATGAATATTGTAAATGCACAAGCAGTAATATCTCCGCATTGCAAGGTGCAATTCTGAAATTTTTTGCTTTTTCCTGCTTATCCTAGCATGATAAAGAAGATTCAAAGAGAGTGAGATGCCAGCTCTTTTCATTCAGTCAGTAGCTTCAAACATTTCTGGACGTTTTTCAATGGCAAAAATCAATGAATATTGTAAATGCACAAACAGTAATATCTCCGCATTGCAAGCTGCAATTCTGAAATTTTTTGCTTTTTCCTGCTCCTCTTAGCATGATAAAGAAGATTCAAAGAGAGTGAGATGCCAGCTCTTTTCATTCAGTCAGTAGCTTCAAACATTTCTGGTATATGAATAACATGATGTTTTTCAATGGCAAAAATCAATGAATATTGTAAATGCACAAACAGTAATATCTCCACATTGCAAGGTGCAATTCTGAAATTTTTTGCTTTTTCCTGCTAATCCTAGCATGATAAAGAAGATTCAAAGAGAGTGAGATGCCAGCTCCTTTCATTCAGTCAGTAGCTTCAAACATTTCTGGACGTTTTTCAATGGCAAAAATCAATGAATATTGTAAATGCACAAACAGTAATATCTCCGCATTGCAAGGTGCAATTCTGAAATTTTTTGCTTTTTCCTGCTATTCCTAGCATGATAAAGAAGATTCAAAGAGAGTGAGATGCCAGCTCTCTTCATTCAGTCAGTAGCTTCAAACATTTCTGGACGTTTTTCAATGGCAAAAATCAATGAATATTGTAAATGCACAAACAGTAATTTCTCCGCATTGCAAGGTGCAATTCTGAAATTTTTTGCTTTTTCCTGCTAATCCTAGCATGATAAAGAAGATTCAAAGAGAGTGATATGCCAGCTCTTTTCATTCAGTCAGTAGCTTCAAACATTTCTGGTATATGAATAACATGATGTTTTTCAATGGCAAAAATCAATGAATATTGTAAATGCACAAACAGTAATATCTCCACATTGCAAGGTGCAATTCTGAAATTTTTTGCTTTTTCCTGCTAATCCTAGCATGATAAAGAAGATTCAAAGAGAGTGAGATGCCAGCTCCTTTCATTCAGTCAGTAGCTTCAAACATTTCTGGACATTTTTCAATGGCAAAAATCAATGAATATTGTAAATGCACAAACAGTAATATCTCCGCATTGCAATGTGCAATTCTGAAATTTTTTGCTTTTTCCTGCTAATCCTAGCATGATAAAGAAGATTCAAAGAGAGTGAGATGCCAGCTCTTTTCATTCAGTCAGTAGCTTCAAACATTTCTGGACGTTTTTCAATGGCAAAAATCAATGAATATTGTAAATGCACAAACAGTAATATCTCCGCATTGCAAGCTGCAATTCTGAAATTTTTTGCTTTTTCCTGCTATGCCTAGCATGATAAAGAAGATTCAAAGAGAGTGAGATGCCAGCTCTTTTCATTCAGTCAGTAGCTTCAAACATTTCTGGTATATGAATAACATGATGTTTTTCAATGGTAAAAATCAATGAATATTGTAAATGCACAAACAGTAATATCTCCACATTGCAAGGTGCAATTCTGAAATTTTTTGCTTTTTCCTGCTCCTCTTAGCATGATAAAGAAGATTCAAAGAGAGTGAAATGCCAGCTCTTTTCATTCAGTCAGTAGCTTCAAACATTTCTGGTATATGAATAACATGATGTTTTTCAATGGCAAAAGTCAATGAATATTGTAAATGCACAAACAGTAATATCTCCACATTGCAAGGTGCAATTCTGAAATTTTTTGCTTTTTCCTGCTAATCCTAGCATGATAAAGAAGATTCAAAGAGAGTGAGATGCCAGCTCCTTTCATTCAGTCAGTAGCTTCAAACATTTCTGGACGTTTTTCAATGGCAAAAATCAATGAATATTGTAAATGCACAAACAGTAATATCTCCGCATTGCAAGGTGCAATTCTGAAATTTTTTGCTTTTTCCTGCTAATCCTAGCATGATAAAGAAGATTCAAAGAGAGTGAGATGCCAGCTCTTTTCATTCAGTCAGTAGCTTCAAACATTTCTGGACGTTTTTCAATGGCAAAAATCAATGAATATTGTAAATGCACAAACAGTAATATCTCCGCATTGCAAGGTGCAATTCTGAAATTTTTTGCTTTTTCCTGCTAATCCTAGCATGATAAAGAAGATTCAAAGAGAGTGAGATGCCAGCTCTTTTCATTCAGTAAGTAGCAACAAACATTTCTGGACGTTTTTCAATGGCAAAAATCAATGAATATTGTAAATACACAAACAGTAATATCTCCGCATTGCAAGGTGCAATTCTGAAATTTTTTGCTTTTTCCTGCTAATCCTAGCATGATAAAGAAGATTCAAAGAGAGTGAGATGCCAGCTCTTTTCATTCAGTCAGTAGCTTCAAACATTTCTGGTATATGAATAACATGATGTTTTTCAATGGCAAAAATCAATGAATATTGTAAATGCACAAACAGTAATATCTCCACATTGCAAGGTGCAATTCTGAAATTTTTTGCTTTTTCCTGCTAATCCTAGCATGATAAAGAAGATTCAAAGAGAGTGAGATGCCAGCTCTTTTCATTCAGTCAGTAGCTTCAAACATTTCTGGTATATGAATAACATGATGTTTTTCAATGGCAAAAATCAATGAATATTGTAAATGCACAAACAGTAATTTCTCCGCATTGCAAGGTGCAATTCTGAAATTTTTTGCTTTTTCCTGCTAATCCTAGCATGATAAAGAAGATTCAAAGAGAGTGAGATGCCAGCTCTTTTCATTCAGTCAGTAGCTTCAAACATTTCTGGACGTTTTTCAATGGCAAAAATCAATGAATATTGTAAATGCACAAACAGTAATATCTCCGCATTGCAAGGTGCAATTCTGAAATTTTTTGCTTTTTCCTGCTAATCCTAGCATGATAAAGAAGATTCAAAGAGAGTGAGATGCCAGCTCCTTTCATTCAGTCAGTAGCTTCAAACATTTCTGGTATATGAATAACATGATGTTTTTCAATGGCAAAAATCAATGAATATTGTAAATGCACAAACAGTAATATCTCCACATTGCAAGGTGCAATTCTGAAATTTTTTGCTTTTTCCTGCTAATCCTAGCATGATAAAGAAGATTCAAAGAGAGTGAGATGCCAGCTCTTTTCATTGAGTCAGTAGCTTCAAACATTTCTGGTATATGAATAACATGATGTTTTTCAATGGCAAAAATCAATGAATATTGTAAATGCACAAACAGTAATATCTCCACATTGCAAGGTGCAATTCTGAAATTTTTTGCTTTTTCCTGCTAATCCTAGCATGATAAAAAAGATTCAAAGAGAATGAGATGCCAGCTCTTTTCATTCAGTCAGTAGCTTCAAACATTTCTGGACGTTTTTCAATGGCAAAAATCAATGAATATTGTAAATGCACAAACAGTTTTATCTCCACATTGCAAGGTGCAATTCTGAAATTTTTTGCTTTTTCCTGCTAATCCTAGCATGATAAAGAAGATTCAAAGAGAGTGAGATGCCAGCTCCTTTCATTCAGTCAGTAGCTTCAAACATTTCTGGACGTTTTTCAATGGCAAAAATCAATGAATATTGTAAATGCACAAACAGTAATTTCTCCGCATTGCAAGGTGCAATTCTGAAATTTTTTGCTTTTTCCTGCTAATCCTAGCATGATAAAGAAGATTCAAAGAGAGTGAGATGCCAGCTCTTTTCATTCAGTCAGTAGCTTCAAACATTTCTGGTATATGAATAACATGATGTTTTTCAATGGCAAAAATCAATGAATATTGTAAATGCACAAACAGTAATATCTCCACATTGCAAGGTGCAATTCTGAAATTTTTTGCTTTTTCCTGCTAATCCTAGCATGATAAAGAAGATTCAAAGAGAGTGAGATGCCAGCTCCTTTCATTCAGTCAGTAGCTTCAAACATTTCTGGACATTTTTCAATGGCAAAAATCAATGAATATTGTAAATGCACAAACAGTAATATCTCCGCATTGCAATGTGCAATTCTGAAATTTTTTGCTTTTTCCTGCTAATCCTAGCATGATAAAGAAGATTCAAAGAGAGTGAGATGCCAGCTCTTTTCATTCAGTCAGTAGCTTCAAACATTTCTGGACATTTTTCAATGGCAAAAATCAATGAATATTGTAAATGCACAAACAGTAATATCTCCGCATTGCAAGCTGCAATTCTGAAATTTTTTGCTTTTTCCTGCTAATCCTAGCATGATAAAGAAGATTCAAAGAGAGTGAGATGCCAGCTCTTTTCATTCAGTCAGTAGCTTCAAACATTTCTGGTATATGAATAACATGATGTTTTTCAATGGTAAAAATCAATGAATATTGTAAATGCACAAACAGTAATATCTCCACATTGCAAGGTGCAATTCTGAAATTTTTTGCTTTTTCCTGCTCCTCTTAGCATGATAAAGAAGATTCAAAGAGAGTGAGATGCCAGCTCTTTTCATTCAGTCAGTAGCTTCAAACATTTCTGGTATATGAATAACATGATGTTTTTCAATGGCAAAAATCAATGAATATTGTAAATGCACAAACAGTAATATCTCCACATTGCAAGGTGCAATTCTGAAATTTTTTGCTTTTTCCTGCTAATCCTAGCATGATAAAGAAGATTCAAAGAGAGTGAGATGCCAGCTCCTTTCATTCAGTCAGTAGCTTCAAACATTTCTGGACGTTTTTCAATGGCAAAAATCAATGAATATTGTAAATGCACAAACAGTAATATCTCCGCATTGCAAGGTGCAATTCTGAAATTTTTTGCTTTTTCCTGATAATCCTAGCATGATAAAGAAGATTCAAAGAGAGTGAGATGCCAGCTCTTTTCATTCAGTCAGTAGCTTCAAACATTTCTGGACGTTTTTCAATGGCAAAAATCAATGAATATTGTAAATGCACAAACAGTAATATCTCCGCATTGCAAGGTGCAATTCTGAAATTTTTTGCTTTTTCCTGCTAATCCTAGCATGATAAAGAAGATTCAAAGAGAGTGAGATGCCAGCTCTTTTCATTCAGTAAGTAGCAACAAACATTTCTGGACGTTTTTCAATGGCAAAAATCAATGAATATTGTAAATACACAAACAGTAATATCTCCGCATTGCAAGGTGCAATTCTGAAATTTTTTGCTTTTTCCTGCTAATCCTAGCATGATAAAGAAGATTCAAAGAGAGTGAGATGCCAGCTCTTTTCATTCAGTCAGTAGCTTCAAACATTTCTGGTATATGAATAACATGATGTTTTTCAATGGCAAAAATCAATGAATATTGTAAATGCACAAACAGTAATATCTCCACATTGCAAGGTGCAATTCTGAAATTTTTTGCTTTTTCCTGCTAATCCTAGCATGATAAAGAAGATTCAAAGAGAGTGAGATGCCAGCTCTTTTCATTCAGTCAGTAGCTTCAAACATTTCTGGTATATGAATAACATGATGTTTTTCAATGGCAAAAATCAATGAATATTGTAAATGCACAAACAGTAATTTCTCCGCATTGCAAGGTGCAATTCTGAAATTTTTTGCTTTTTCCTGCTAATCCTAGCATGATAAAGAAGATTCAAAGAGAGTGAGATGCCAGCTCTTTTCATTCAGTCAGTAGCTACAAACATTTCTGGACGTTTTTCAATGGCAAAAATCAATGAATATTGTAAATGCACAAACAGTAATATCTCCGCATTGCAAGGTGCAATTCTGAAATTTTTTGCTTTTTCCTGCTAATCCTAGCATGATAAAGAAGATTCAAAGAGAGTGAGATGCCAGCTCCTTTCATTCAGTCAGTAGCTTCAAACATTTCTGGTATATGAATAACATGATGTTTTTCAATGGCAAAAATCAATGAATATTGTAAATGCACAAACAGTAATATCTCCACATTGCAAGGTGCAATTCTGAAATTTTTTGCTTTTTCCTGCTAATCCTAGCATGATAAAGAAGATTCAAAGAGAGTGAGATGCCAGCTCTTTTCATTGAGTCAGTAGCTTCAAACATTTCTGGTATATGAATAACATGATGTTTTTCAATGGCAAAAATCAATGAATATTGTAAATGCACAAACAGTAATATCTCCACATTGCAAGGTGCAATTCTGAAATTTTTTGCTTTTTCCTGCTAATCCTAGCATGATAAAAAAGATTCAAAGAGAATGAGATGCCAGCTCTTTTCATTCAGTCAGTAGCTTCAAACATTTCTGGACGTTTTTCAATGGCAAAAATCAATGAATATTGTAAATGCACAAACAGTTTTATCTCCACATTGCAAGGTGCAATTCTGAAATTTTTTGCTTTTTCCTGCTAATCCTAGCATGATAAAGAAGATTCAAAGAGAGTGAGATGCCAGCTCCTTTCATTCAGTCAGTAGCTTCAAACATTTCTGGACGTTTTTCAATGGCAAAAATCAATGAATATTGTAAATGCACAAACAGTAATATCTCCACATTGCAAGGTGCAATTCTGAAATTTTTTGCTATTTCCTGCTCCTCTTAGCATGATAAAGAAGATTCAAAGAGAGTGAGATGCCAGCTCTTTTCATTCAGTCAGTAGCTTCAAACATTTCTGGTATATGAATAACATGATGTTTTTCAATGGCAAAAATCAATGAATATTGTAAATGCACAAACAGTAATATCTCCACATTGCAAGGTGCAATTCTGAAATTTTTTGCTTTTTCCTGCTAATCCTAGCATGATAAAGAAGATTCAAAGAGAGTGAGATGCCAGCTCTTTTCATTCAGTCAGTAGCTTCAAACATTTCTGGTATATGAATAACATGATGTTTTTCAATGGCAAAAATCAATCAATATTGTAAATGCACAAACAGTAATATCTCCACATTGCAAGGTGCAATCCTGAAATTTTTTGTTTTTTCCTGCTAATCCTAGCATGATAAAGAAGATTCAAAGAGAGTGAGATGCCAGCTCTTTTCATTCAGTCAGTAGCTTCAAACATTTCTGGACGTTTTTCAATGGCAAAAATCAATGAATATTGTAAATGCACAAACAGTAATTTCTCCGCATTGCAAGGTGCAATTCTGAAATTTTTTGCTTTTTCCTGCTAATCCTAGCATGATAAAGAAGATTCAAAGAAAGTGAGATGCCAGCTCTTTTCATTCAGTCAGTAGCTTCAAACATTTCTGGTATATGAATAACATTATCTTTTTCAATGGCAAAAATCAATGAATATTGTAAATGCACAAACAGTAATATCTCCACATTGCAAGGTGCAATTCTGAAATTTTTTGCTTTTTCCTGCTAATCCTAGCATGATAAAGAAGATTCAAAGAGAGTGAGATGCCAGCTCCTTTCATTCAGTCAGTAGCTTCAAACATTTCTGGACGTTTTTCAATGGCAAAAATCAATGAATATTGTAAATGCACAAACAGTAATATCTCCGCATTGTAAGGTGCAATTCTGAAATTTTTTGCTTTTTCCTGCTAATCCTAGCATGATAAAGAAGATTCAAAGAGAGTGAGATGCCAGCTCTTTTCATTCAGTCAGTAGCTTCAAACATTTCTGGACGTTTTTCAATGGCAAAAATCAATGAATATTGTAAATGCACAAACAGTAATATCTCCACATTGCAAGGTGCAATTCTGAAATTTTTTGCTTTTTCCTGCTAATCCTAGCATGATAAAGAAGATTCAAATAGAGTGAGATGCCAGCTCTTTTCATTCAGTCAGTAGCTTCAAACATTTCTGGTATATGAATAACATGATGTTTTTCAATGGCAAAAATCAATGAATACTGTAAATGCACAAACAGTAATATCTCCACATTGCAAGGTGCAATTCTGAAATTTTTTGCTTTTTCCTGCTAATCCTAGCATGATAAAGAAGATTCAAAGAGAGTGAGATGCCAGCTCCTTTCATTCAGTCAGTAGCTTCAAACATTTCTGGACGTTTTTCAATGGCAAAAATCAATGAATATTGTAAATGCACAAACAGTAATATCTCCGCATTGCAATGCGAATTCTGAAATTTTTTGCTTTTTCCTGCTAATCCTAGCATGATAAAGAAGATTCAAAGAGAGTGAGATGCCAGCTCTTTTCATTCAGTCAGTAGCTTCAAACATTTCTGGACGTTTTTCAATGGCAAAAATCAATGAATATTGTAAATGCACAAACAGTAATTTCTCCGCATTGCAAGGTGCAATTCTGAAATTTTTTGCTTTTTCCTGCTAATCCTAGCATGATAAAGAAGATACAAAGAGAGTGAGATGCCAGCTCTTTTCATTCAGTCAGTAGCTTCAAACATTTCTGGTATATGAATAACATGATGTTTTTCAATGGCAAAAATCAATGAATATTGTAAATGCACAAACAATAATATCTCCGCATTGCAAGGTGCAATTCTGAAATTTTTTGCTTTTTCCTGCTAATCCTAGCATGATAAAGAAGATTCAAAGAGAGTGAGATGCCAGCTCTTTTCATTCAGTCAGTAGCTTCAAACATTTCTGGTATATGAGTAACATTATGTTTTTCAATGGCAAAAATCAATGAATATTGTAAATGCACAAACAGTAATATCTCCACATTGCAAGGTGCAATTCTGAAATTTTTTGCTTTTTCCTGCTAATCCTAGCATGATAAAGAAGATTCAAAGAGAGTGAGATGCCAGCTCCTTTCATTCAGTCAGTAGCTTCAAACATTTCTGGACGTTTTTCAATGGCAAAAATCAATGAATATTGTAAATGCACAAACAGTAATATCTCCGCATTGCAAGGTGCAATTCTGAAATTTTTTGCTTTTTCCTGCTAATCCTAGCATGATAAAGAAGATTCAAAGAGAGTGAGATGCCAGCTCTTTTCATTCAGTCAGTAGCTTCAAACAATTCTAGTATATGAATAACATGATGTTTTTCAATGGCAAAAATCAATGAATACTGTAAATGCACAAACAGTAATATCTCCACATTGCAAGGTGCAATTCTGAAATTTTTTGCTTTTTCCTGCTAATCCTAGCATGATAAAGAAGATTCAAAGAGAGTGAGCTGCCAGCTCCTTTCATTCAGTCAGTAGCTTCAAACATTTCTGGACGTTTTTCAATGGCAAAAATCAATGAATATTGTAAATGCACAAACAGTAATTTCTCCGCATTGCAAGGTGCAATTCTGAAATTTTTTGCTTTTTCCTGCTAATCCTAGCATGATAAAGAAGATTCAAAGAGAGTGAGATGCCAGCTCTTTTCATTCAGTCAGTAGCTTCAAACATTTCTGGTATATGAATAACATGATGTTTTTCAATGGCAAAAATCAATGAATATTGTAAATGCACAAACAGTAATATCTCCACATTGCAAGGTGCAATTCTGAAATTTTTTGCTTTTTCCTGCTAATCCTAGCATGATAAAGAAGATTCAAAGAGAGTGAGATGCCAGCTCCTTTCATTCAGTCAGTAGCTTCAAACATTTCTGGACGTTTTTCAATGGCAAAAATCAATGAATATTGTAAATGCACAAACAGTAATATCTCCACATTGCAAGGTGCAATTCTGAAATTTTTTGCTTTTTCCTGCTCCTCTTAGCATGATAAAGAAGATTCAAAGAGAGTGAGATACCAGCTCTTTTCATTCAGTCAGTAGCTTCAAACATTTCTGGACGTTTTTCAATGGCAAAAATCAATGAATATTGTAAATGCACAAACAGTAATATCTCCGCATTGCAAGGTGCAATTCTGAAATTTTTTGCTTTTTCCTGCTAATCCTAGCATGATAAAGAAGATTCAAAGAGAGTGAGATGCCAGCTCTTTTCATTCAGTCAGTAGCTTCAAACATTTCTGGTATATGAATAACATGATGTTTTTCAATGGCAAAAATCAATGAATACTGTAAATGCACAAACAGTAATATCTCCACATTGCAAGGTGCAATTCTGAAATTTTTTGCTTTTTCCTGCTAATCCTAGCATGATAAAGAAGATTCAAAGAGAGTGAGATGCCAGCTCCTTTCATTCAGTCAGTAGCTTCAAACATTTCTGGACGTTTTTCAATGGCAAAAATCAATGAATATTGTAAATGCACAAACAGTAATTTCTCCGCATTGCAAGGTGCAATTCTGAAATTTTTTGCTTTTTCCTGCTAATCCTAGCATGATAAAGAAGATTCAAAGAGAGTGAGATGCCAGCTCTTTTCATTCAGTCAGTAGCTTCAAACATTTCTGGTATATGAATAACATGATGTTTTTCAATGGCAAAAATCAATGAATATTGTAAATGCACAAACAGTAATATCTCCACATTGCAAGGTGCAATTCTGAAATTTTTTGCTTTTTCCTGCTAATCCTAGCATGAAAAAGAAGATTCAAAGAGAGTGAGATGCCAGCTCTTTTCATTCAGTCAGTAGCTTCAAACATTTCTGGTATATGAATAACATGATGTTTTTCAATGGCAAAAATCAATGAATATTGTAAATGCACAAACAGTAATATCTCCACATTGCAAGGTGCAATTCTGAAATTTTTTGCTTTTTCCTGCTAATCCTAGCATGATAAAGAAGATTCAAAGAGAGTGAGATGCCAGCTCTTTTCATTCAGTCAGTAGCTTCAAACATTTCAGGACGTTTTTCAATGGCAAAAATCAATGAATATTGTAAATGCACAAACAGTAATTTCTCCGCATTGCAAGGTGCAATTCTGAAATTTTTTGCTTTTTCCTGCTAATCCTAGCATGATAAAGAAGATTCAAAGAGAGTGAGATGCCAGCTCTTTTCATTCAGTCAGTAGCTTCAAACATTTCTGGTATATGAATAACATTATGTTTTTCAATGGCAAAAATCAATGAATATTGTAAATGCACAAACAGTAATATCTCCACATTGCAAGGTGCAATTCTGAAATTTTTTGCTTTTTCCTGCTAATCCTAGCATGATAAAGAAGATTCAAAGAGAGTGAGATGCCAGCTCCTTTCATTCAGTCAGTAGCTTCAAACATTTCTGGACGTTTTTCAATGGCAAAAATCAATGAATATTGTAAATGCACAAACAGTAATATCTCCGCATTGCAAGGTGCAATTCTGAAATTTTTTGCTTTTTCCTGCTAATCCTAGCATGATAAAGAAGATTCAAAGAGAGTGAGATGCCAGCTCTTTTCATTCAGTCAGTAGCTTCAAACATTTCTGGACGTTTTTCAATGGCAAAAATCAATGAATATTGTAAATGCACAAACAGTAATATCTCCGCATTGCAAGGTGCAATTCTGAAATTTTTTGCTTTTTCCTGCTAATCCTAGCATGATAAAGAAGATTCAAAGAGAGTGAGATGCCAGCTCTTTTCATTCAGTTAGTAGCTTCAAACATTTCTGGTATATGAATAACATGATGTTTTTCAATGGCAAAAATCAATGAATACTGTAAATGCACAAACAGTAATATCTCCACATTGCAAGGTGCAATTCTGAAATTTTTTGCTTTTTCCTGCTAATCCTAGCATGATAAAGAAGATTCAAAGAGAGTGAGATGCCAGCTCCTTTCATTCAGTCAGTAGCTTCAAACATTTCAGGACGTTTTTCAATGGCAAAAATCAATGAATATTGTAAATGCACAAACAGTAATTTCTCCGCATTGCAAGGTGCAATTCTGAAATTTTTTGCTTTTTCCTGCTAATCCTAGCATGATAAAGAAGATTCAAAGAGAGTGAGATGCCAGCTCTTTTCATTCAGTCAGTAGCTTCAAACATTTCTGGTATATGAATAACATTATGTTTTTCAATGGCAAAAATCAATGAATATTGTAAATGCACAAACAGTAATATCTCCACATTGCAAGGTGCAATTCTGAAATTTTTTGCTTTTTCCTGCTAATCCTAGCATGATAAAGAAGATTCAAAGAGAGTGAGATGCCAGCTCCTTTCATTCAGTCAGTAGCTTCAAACATTTCTGGACGTTTTTCAATGGCAAAAATCAATGAATATTGTAAATGCACAAACAGTAATATCTCCGCATTGCAAGGTGCAATTCTGAAATTTTTTGCTTTTTCCTGCTAATCCTAGCATGATAAAGAAGATTCAAAGAGAGTGAGATGCCAGCTCTTTTCATTCAGTCAGTAGCTTCAAACATTTCTGGACGTTTTTCAATGGCAAAAATCAATGAATATTGTAAATGCACAAACAGTAATATCTCCGCATTGCAAGGTGCAATTCTGAAATTTTTTGCTTTTTCCTGCTAATCCTAGCATGATAAAGAAGATTCAAAGAGAGTGAGATGCCAGCTCTTTTCATTCAGTTAGTAGCTTCAAACATTTCTGGTATATGAATAACATTATGTTTTTCAATGGCAAAAATCAATGAATACTGTAAATGCACAAACAGTAATATCTCCACATTGCAAGGTGCAATTCTGAAATTTTTTGCTTTTTCCTGCTAATCCTAGCATGATAAAGAAGATTCAAAGAGAGTGAGATGCCAGCTCCTTTCATTCAGTCAGTAGCTTTAAACATTTCTGGACGTTTTTCAATGGCAAAAATCAATGAATATTGTAAATGCACAAACAGTAATTTCTCCGCATTGCAAGGTGCAATTCTGAAATTTTTTGCTTTTTCCTGCTAATCCTAGCATGATAAAGAAGATTCAAAGAGAGTGAGATGCCAGCTCTTTTCATTTAGTCAGTAGCTTCAAACATTTCTGGTATATGAATAACATGATGTTTTTCAATGGCAAAAATCAATGAATATTGTAAATGCAGAAACAGTAATATCTCCGCATTGCAAGGTGCAATTCTGAAATTTTTTGCTTTTTCCTGCTAATCCTAGCATGATAAAGAAGATTCAAAGAGAGTGAGATGCCAGCTCTTTTCATTCAGTCAGTAGCAACAAACATTTCTGGACGTTTTTCAATGGCAAAAATCAATGAATATTGTAAATGCACAAACAGTAATATCTCCGCATTGCAAGGTGAAATTCTGAAATTTTTTGCTTTTTCCTGCTAATCCTAGCATGATAAAGAAGATTCAAAGAGAGTGAGATGCCAGCTCTTTTCATTCAGTCAGTAGCTTCAAACATTTCTGGTATATGAATAACATGATGTTTTTCAATGGCAAAAATCAATGAATATTGTAAATGCACAAACAGTAATATCTCCACATTGCAAGGTGCAATTCTGAAATTTTTTGCTTTTTCCTGCTAATCCTAGCATGATAAAGAAGATTCAAAGAGAGTGAGATGCCAGCTCTTTTCATTCAGTCAGTAGCTTCAAACATTTCTGGTATATGATTAACATGATGTTTTTCAATGGCAAAAATCAATGAATATTGTAAATGCACAAACAGTAATATCTCCGCATTGCAAGGTGCAATTCTGAAATTTTTTGCTTTTTCCTGCTAATCCTAGCATGATAAAGAAGATTCAAAGAGAGTGAGATGCCAGCTCTTTTCATTCAGTCAGTAGCTTGAAACATTTCTGGACGTTTTTCAATGGCAAAAATCAATGAATATTGTAAATGCACAAACAGTAATATCTCCGCATTGCAAGGTGCAATTCTGAAATTTTTTGCTTTTTCCTGCTAATCCTAGCATGATAAAGAAGATTCAAAGAGAGTGAGATGCCAGCTCCTTTCATTCAGTCAGTAGCTTCAAACATTTCTGGTATATGAATAACATGATGTTTTTCAATGGCAAAAATCAATGAATATTGTAAATGCACAAACAGTAATATCTCCGCATTGCAAGGTGCAATTCTGAAATTTTTTGCTTTTTCCTGCTAATCCTAGCATGATAAAGAAGATTCAAAGAGAGTGAGATGCCAGCTCTTTTCATTCAGTCAGTAGCTTCAAACATTTCTGGTATATGAATAACATGATGTTTTTCAATGGCAAAAATCAATTAATATTGTAAATGCACAAACAGTAATATCTCCACATTGCAAGGTGCAATTCTGAAATTTTTTGCTTTTTCCTGCTAATCCTAGCATGATAAAGAAGATTCAAAGAGAGTGAGATGCCACCTCTTTTCATTCAGTCAGTAGCTTCAAACATTTCTGGACGTTTTTCAATGGCAAAAATCAATGAATATTGTAAATGCACAAACAGTAATATCTCCGCATTGCAAGGTGCAATTCTGAAATTTTTTGCTTTTTCCTGCTAATCCTAGCATGATAAAGAAGATTCAAAGAGAGTGAGATGCCAGCTCCTTTCATTCAGTCAGTAGCTTCAAACATTTCTGGACGTTTTTCAATGGCAAAAATCAATGAATATTGTAAATGCACAAACAGTAATATCTCCGCATTGCAAGGTGCAATTCTGAAATTTTTTGCTTTTTCCTGCTAATCCTAGCATGATAAAGAAGATTCAAAGAGAGTGAGATGCCAGCTCTTTTCATTCAGTCAGTAGCTTCAAACATTTCTGGTATATGAATAACATGATGTTTTTCAATGGCAAAAATCAATGAATATTGTAAATGCACAAACAGTAATTTCTCCGCATTGCAAGGTGCAATTCTGAAATTTTTTGCTTTTTCCTGCTAATCCTAGCATGATAAAGAAGATTCAAAGAGAGTGAGATGCCAGCTCCTTTCATTCAGTCAGTAGCTTCAAACATTTCTGGACGTTTTTCAATGGCAAAAATCAATGAATATTGTAAATGCACAAACAGTAATATCTCCGCATTGCAAGGTGCAATTCTGAAATTTTTTGCTTTTTCCTGCTAATCCTAGCATGATAAAGAAGATTCAAAGAGAGTGAGATGCCAGCTCTTTTCATTCAGTCAGTAGCTTCAAACATTTCTGGACGTTTTTCAATGGCAAAAATCAATGAATATTGTAAATGCACAAACAGTAATATCTCCACATTGCAAGGTGCAATTCTGAAATTTTTTGCTTTTTCCTGCTAATCCTAGCATGATAAAGAAGATTCAAAGAGAGTGAGATGCCAGCTCCTTTCATTCAGTCAGTAGCTTCAAACATTTCTGGACGTTTTTCAATGGCAAAAATCAATGAATATTGTAAATGCACAAACAGTAATATCTCCGCATTGCAAGGTGCAATTCTGAAATGTTTTGCTTTTTCCTGCTAATCCTAGCATGATAAAGAAGATTTAAAGAGAGTGAGATGCCAGCTCTTTTCATTAAGTCAGTAGCTTCAAACATTTCTGGTATATGAATAACATGATGTTTTTCAATGGCAAAAATCAATGAAAATTGTAAATGCACAAACAGTAATATCTCCGCATTGCAAGGTGCAATTCTGAAATTTTTTGCTTTTTCCTGCTAATCCTAGCATGATAAAGAAGATTCAAAGAGAGTGAGATGCCACCTCTTTTCATTCAGTCAGTAGCTTCAAACATTTCTGGACGTTTTTCAATGGCAAAAATCAATGAATATTGTAAATGCACAAACAGTAATATCTCCGCATTGCAAGGTGCAATTCTGAAATTTTTTGCTTTTTCCTGCTAATCCTAGCATGATAAAGAAGATTCAAAGAGAGTGAGATGCCAGCTCCTTTCATTCAGTCAGTAGCTTCAAACATTTCTGGACGTTTTTCAATGGCAAAAATCAATGAATATTGTAATTGCACAAACAGTAATATCTCCGCATTGCAAGGTGCAATTCTGAAATTTTTTGCTCTTTCCTGCTAATCCTAGCATGATAAAGAAGATTCAAAGAGAGTGAGATGCCAGCTCTTTTCATTCAGTCAGTAGCTTCAAACATTTCTGGTATATGAATAACATGATGTTTTTCAATGGCAAAAATCAATGAATATTGTAAATGCACAAACAGTAATTTCTCCGCATTGCAAGGTGCAATTCTGAAATTTTTTGCTTTTTCCTGCTAATCCTAGCATGATAAAGAAGATTCAAAGAGAGTGAGATGCCAGCTCCTTTCATTCAGTCAGTAGCTTCAAACATTTCTGGACGTTTTTCAATGGCAAAAATCAATGAATATTGTAAATGCACAAACAGTAATATCTCCGCATTGCAATGTGCAATTCTGAAATTTTTTGCTTTTTCCTGCTAATCCTAGCATGATAAAGAAGATTCAAAGAGAGTGAGATGCCAGCTCTTTTCATTCAGTCAGTAGCTTCAAACATTTCTGGACGTTTTTCAATGGCAAAAATCAATGAATATTGTAAATGCACAAACAGTAATATCTCCGCATTGCAAGGTGCAATTCTGAATTTTTTTCCTTTTTCCTGCTAATCCTAGCATGATAAAGAAGATTCAAAGAGAGTGAGATGCCAGCTCTTTTCATTCAGTCAGTAGCTTCAAACATTTCTGGTATATGAATAACATGATGTTCTTCAATGGCAAAAATCAATGAATATTGTAAATGCACAAACAGTAATATCTCCGCATTGCAAGGTGCAATTCTGAAATTTTTTGCTTTTTCCTGCTAATCCTAGCATGATAAAGAAGATTCAAAGAGAGTGAGATGCCAGCTCCTTTCATTCAGTCAGTAGCTTCAAACATTTCTGGACGTTTTTCAATGGCAAAAATCAATGAATATTGTAAATGCACAAACAGTAATATCTCCGCATTGCAAGGTGCAATTCTGAAATTTTTTGCTTTTTCCTGCTAATCCTAGCATGATAAAGAAGATTCAAAGAGAGTGAGATGCCAGCTCTTTTCATTCAGTCAGTAGCTTCAAACATTTCTGGTATATGAATAACATGATGTTTTTCAATGGCAAAAATCAATGAATATTGTAAATGCACAAACAGTAATTTCTCCGCATTGCAAGGTGCAATTCTGAAATTTTTTGCTTTTTCCTGCTAATCCTAGCATGATAAAGAAGATTCAAAGAGAGTGAGATGCCAGCTCCTTTCATTCAGTCAGTAGCTTCAAACATTTCTGGACGTTTTTCAATGGCAAAAATCAATGAATATTGTAAATGCACAAACAGTAATATCTCCGCATTGCAAGGTGCAATTCTGAAATTTTTTGCTTTTTCCTGCTAATCCTAGCATGATAAAGAAGATTCAAAGAGAGTGAGATGCCAGCTCTTTTCATTCAGTCAGTAGCTTCAAACATTTCTGGACGTTTTTCAATGGCAAAAATCAATGAATATTGTAAATGCACAAACAGTAATATCTCCACATTGCAAGGTGCAATTCTGAAATTTTTTGCTTTTTCCTGCTAATCCTAGCATGATAAAGAAGATTCAAAGAGAGTGAGATGCCAGCTCCTTTCATTCAGTCAGTAGCTTCAAACATTTCTGGACGTTTTTCAATGGCAAAAATCAATGAATATTGTAAATGCACAAACAGTAATATCTCCGCATTGCAAGGTGCAATTCTGAAATGTTTTGCTTTTTCCTGCTAATCCTAGCATGATAAAGAAGATTCAAAGAGAGTGAGATGCCAGCTCTTTTCATTAAGTCAGTAGCTTCAAACATTTCTGGTATATGAATAACATGATGTTTTTCAATGGCAAAAATCAATGAAAATTGTAAATGCACAAACAGTAATATCTCCGCATTGCAAGGTGCAATTCTGAAATTTTTTGCTTTTTCCTGCTAATCCTAGCATGATAAAGAAGATTCAAAGAGAGTGAGATGCCACCTCTTTTCATTCAGTCAGTAGCTTCAAACATTTCTGGACGTTTTTCAATGGCAAAAATCAATGAATATTGTAAATGCACAAACAGTAATATCTCCGCATTGCAAGGTGCAATTCTGAAATTTTTTGCTTTTTCCTGCTAATCCTAGCATGATAAAGAAGATTCAAAGAGAGTGAGATGCCAGCTCCTTTCATTCAGTCAGTAGCTTCAAACATTTCTGGACGTTTTTCAATGGCAAAAATCAATGAATATTGTAATTGCACAAACAGTAATATCTCCGCATTGCAAGGTGCAATTCTGAAATTTTTTGCTCTTTCCTGCTAATCCTAGCATGATAAAGAAGATTCAAAGAGAGTGAGATGCCAGCTCTTTTCATTCAGTCAGTAGCTTCAAACATTTCTGGTATATGAATAACATGATGTTTTTCAATGGCAAAAATCAATGAATATTGTAAATGCACAAACAGTAATTTCTCCGCATTGCAAGGTGCAATTCTGAAATTTTTTGCTTTTTCCTGCTAATCCTAGCATGATAAAGAAGATTCAAAGAGAGTGAGATGCCAGCTCCTTTCATTCAGTCAGTAGCTTCAAACATTTCTGGACGTTTTTCAATGGCAAAAATCAATGAATATTGTAAATGCACAAACAGTAATATCTCCGCATTGCAATGTGCAATTCTGAAATTTTTTGCTTTTTCCTGCTAATCCTAGCATGATAAAGAAGATTCAAAGAGAGTGAGATGCCAGCTCCTTTCATTCAGTCAGTAGCTTCAAACATTTCTGGACGTTTTTCAATGGCAAAAATCTATGAATATTGTAAATGCACAAACAGTAATATCTCCGCATTGCAAGGTGCAATTCTGAATTTTTTTGCTTTTTCCTGCTAATCCTAGCATGATAAAGAAGATTCAAAGAGAGTGAGATGCCAGCTCTTTTCATTCAGTCAGTAGCTTCAAACATTTCTGGTATATGAATAACATGATGTTTTTCAATGGCAAAAATCAATGAATATTGTAAATGCACAAACAGTAATATCTCCGCATTGCAAGGTGCAATTCTGAAATTTTTTGCTTTTTCCTGCTAATCCTAGCATGATAAAGAAGATTCAAAGAGAGTGAGATGCCAGCTCTTTTCATTCAGTCAGTAGCTTCAAACATTTCTGGACGTTTTTCAATGGCAAAAATCAATGAATATTGTAAATGCACAAACAGTAATATCTCCGCATTGCAAGGTGCAATTCTGAATTTTTTTCCTTTTTCCTGCTAATCCTAGCATGATAAAGAAGATTCAAAGAGAGTGAGATGCCAGCTCTTTTCATTCAGTCAGTAGCTTCAAACATTTCTGGTATATGAATAACATGATGTTCTTCAATGGCAAAAATCAATGAATATTGTAAATGCACAAACAGTAATATCTCCGCATTGCAAGGTGCAATTCTGAAATTTTTTGCTTTTTCCTGCTAATCCTAGCATGATAAAGAAGATTCAAAGAGAGTGAGATGCCAGCTCTTTTCATTCAGTCAGTAGCAACAAACATTTCTGGACGTTTTTCAATGGCAAAAATCAATGAATATTGTAAATGCACAAACAGTAATATCTCCGCATTGCAAGGTGAAATTCTGAAATTTTTTGCTTTTTCCTGCTAATCCTAGCATGATAAAGAAGATTCAAAGAGAGTGAGATGCCAGCTCTTTTCATTCAGTCAGTAGCTTCAAACATTTCTGGTATATGAATAACATGATGTTTTTCAATGGCAAAAATCAATGAATATTGTAAATGCACAAACAGTAATATCTCGACATTGCAAGGTGCAATTCTGAAATTTTTTGCTTTTTCCTGCTAATCCTAGCATGATAAAGAAGATTCAAAGAGAGTGAGATGCCAGCTCTTTTCATTCAGTCAGTAGCTTCAAACATTTCTGGTATATGAATAACATGATGTTTTTCAATGGCAAAAATCAATGAATATTGTAAATGCACAAACAGTAATATCTCCGCATTGCAAGGTGCAATTCTGAAATTTTTTGCTTTTTCCTGCTAATCCTAGCATGATAAAGAAGATTCAAAGAGAGTGAGATGCCAGCTCTTTTCATTCAGTCAGTAGCTTCAAACATTTCTGGACGTTTTTCAATGGCAAAAATCAATGAATATTGTAAATGCACAAACAGTAATATCTCCGCATTGCAAGGTGCAATTCTGAAATTTTTTGCTTTTTCCTGCTAATCCTAGCATGATAAAGAAGATTCAAAGAGAGTGAGATGCCAGCTCCTTTCATTCAGTCAGTAGCTTCAAACATTTCTGGACGTTTTTCAATGGCAAAAATCAATAAATATTGTAAATGCACAAACAGTAATATCTCCGCATTGCAAGGTGCAATTCTGAAATTTTTTGCTTTTTCCTGCTAATCCTAGCATGATAAAGAAGATTCAAAGAGAGTGAGATGCCAGCTCTTTTCATTCAGTCAGTAGCTTCAAACATTTCTGGTATATGAATAACATGATATTTTTCAATGGCAAAAATCAATGAATATTGTAAATGCACAAACAGTAATTTCTCCGCATTGCAAGGTGCAATTCTGAAATTTTTTGCTTTTTCCTGCTAATCCTAGCATGATAAAGAAGATTCAAAGAGAGTGAGATGCCAGCTCCTTTCATTCAGTCAGTAGCTTCAAACATTTCTGGACGTTTTTCAATGGCAAAAATCAATGAATATTGTAAATGCACAAACAGTAATATCTCCGCATTGCAAGGTGCAATTCTGAAATTTTTTGCTTTTTCCTGCTAATCCTAGCATGATAAAGAAGATTCAAAGAGAGTGAGATGCCAGCTCCTTTCATTCAGTCAGTAGCTTCAAACATTTCTGGACGTTTTTCAATGGCAAAAATCTATGAATATTGTAAATGCACAAACAGTAATATCTCCGCATTGCAAGGTGCAATTCTGAAATTTTTTGCTTTTTCCTGCTAATCCTAGCATGATAAAGAAGATTCAAAGAGAGTGAGATGCCAGCTCTTTTCATTCAGTCAGTAGCTTCAAACATTTCTGGTATATGAATAACATGATGTTTTTCAATGGCAAAAATCAATGAATATTGTAAATGCACAAACAGTAATATCTCCACATTGCAAGGTGCAATTCTGAAATTTTTTGCTTTTTCCTGCTAATCCTAGCATGATAAAGAAGATTCAAAGAGAGTGAGATGCCAGCTCTTTTCATTCAGTCAGTAGCTTCAAACATTTCTGGTATATGAATAACATGATGTTTTTCAATGGCAAAAATCAATGAATATTGTAAATGCACAAACAGTAATATCTCCGCATTGCAAGGTGCAATTCTGAAATTTTTTGCTTTTTCCTGCTAATCCTAGCATGATAAAGAAGATTCAAAGAGAGTGAGATGCCAGCTCTTTTCATTCAGTCAGTAGCTTCAAACATTTCTGGATGTTTTTCAATGGCAAAAATCAATGAATATTGTAAATGCACAAACAGTAATATCTCCGCATTGCAAGGTGCAATTCTGAAATTTTTTGCTTTTTCCTGCTAATCCTAGCATGATAAAGAAGATTCAAAGAGAGTGAGATGCCAGCTCCTTTCATTCAGTCAGTAGCTTCAAACATTTCTGGTATATGAATAACATGATGTTTTTCAATGGCAAAAATCAATGAATATTGTAAATGCACAAACAGTAATATCTCCACATTGCAAGGTGCAATTCTGAAATTTTTTGCTTTTATCTGCTAATCCTAGCATGATAAAGAAGATTCAAAGAGAGTGAGATGCCAGCTCTTTTCATTCAGTCAGTAGCTTCAAACATTTCTGGTATATGAATAACATGATGTTTTTCAATGGCAAAAATCAATTAATATTGTAAATGCACAAACAGTAATATCTCCACATTGCAAGGTGCAATTCTGAAATTTTTTGCTTTTTCCTGCTAATCCTAGCATGATAAAGAAGATTCAAAGAGAGTGAGATGCCACCTCTTTTCATTCAGTCAGTAGCTTCAAACATTTCTGGACGTTTTTCAATGGCAAAAATCAATGAATATTGTAAATGCACAAACAGTAATATCTCCGCATTGCAAGGTGCAATTCTGAAATTTTTTGCTTTTTCCTGCTAATCCTAGCATGATAAAGAAGATTCAAAGAGAGTGAGATGCCAGCTCCTTTCATTCAGTCAGTAGCTTCAAACATTTCTGGACGTTTTTCAATGGCAAAAATCAATGAATATTGTAAATGCACAAACAGTAATATCTCCGCATTGCAAGGTGCAATTCTGAAATTTTTTGCTTTTTCCTGCTAATCCTAGCATGATAAAGAAGATTCAAAGAGAGTGAGATGCCAGCTCTTTTCATTCAGTCAGTAGCTTCAAACATTTCTGGTATATGAATAACATGATGTTTTTCAATGGCAAAAATCAATGAATATTGTAAATGCACAAACAGTAATTTCTCCGCATTGCAAGGTGCAATTCTGAAATTTTTTGCTTTTTCCTGCTAATCCTAGCATGATAAAGAAGATTCAAAGAGAGTGAGATGCCAGCTCCTTTCATTCAGTCAGTAGCTTCAAACATTTCTGGACGTTTTTCAATGGCAAAAATCAATGAATATTGTAAATGCACAAACAGTAATATCTCCGCATTGCAAGGTGCAATTCTGAAATTTTTTGCTTTTTCCTGCTAATCCTAGCATGATAAAGAAGATTCAAAGAGAGTGAGATGCCAGTTCTTTTCATTCAGTCAGTAGCTTCAAACATTTCTGGACGTTTTTCAATGGCAAAAATCAATGAATATTGTAAATGCACAAACAGTAATATCTCCACATTGCAAGGTGCAATTCTGAAATTTTTTGCTTTTTCCTGCTAATCCTAGCATGATAAAGAAGATTCAAAGAGAGTGAGATGCCAGCTCCTTTCATTCAGTCAGTAGCTTCAAACATTTCTGGACGTTTTTCAATGGCAAAAATCAATGAATATTGTAAATGCACAAACAGTAATATCTCCGCATTGCAAGGTGCAATTCTGAAATGTTTTGCTTTTTCCTGCTAATCCTAGCATGATAAAGAAGATTCAAAGAGAGTGAGATGCCAGCTCTTTTCATTCAGTCAGTAGCTTCAATCATTTCTGGTATATGAATAACATGATGTTTTTCAATGGCAAAAATCAATGAATATTGTAAATGCACAAACAGTAATATCTCCGCATTGCAAGGTGCAATTCTGAAATTTTTTGATTTTTTCTGCTAATCCTAGCATGATAAAGAAGATTCAAAGAGAGTGAGATGCCAGCTCTTTTCATTCAGTCGGTAGCTTCAAACATTTCTGGACGTTTTTCAATGGCAAAAATCAATGAATATTGTAAATGCACAAACAGTAATATCTCCGCATTGCAAGGTGCAATTCTGAAATTTTTTCCTTTTTCCTGCTAATCCTAGCATGATAAAGAAGATTCAAAGAGAGTGAGATGCCAGCTCTTTTCATTCAGTCAGTAGCTTCAAACATTTCTGGTATATGAATAACATGATGTTTTTCAATGGCAAAAATCAATGAATATTGTAAATGCACAAACAGTAATATCTCCGCATTGCAAGGTGCAATTCTGAAATTTTTTGCTTTTTCCTGCTAATCCTAGCATGATAAAGAAGATTCAAAGAGAGTGAGATGCCAGCTCTTTTCATTCAGTCAGTAGCTTCAAACATTTCTGGTATATGAATAACATGATGTTTTTCAATGGCAAAAATCAATGAATATTGTAAATGCACAAACAGTAATATCTCCGCATTGCAAGGTGCAATTCTGAAATTTTTTGCTTTTTCCTGCTAATCCTAGCATGATAAAGAAGATTCAAAGAGAGTGAGATGCCAGCTCTTTTCATTCAGTCAGTAGCTTCAAACATTTCTGGATGTTTTTCAATGGCAAAAATCAATGAATATTGTAAATGCACAAACAGTAATATCTCCGCATTGCAAGGTGCAATTCTGAAATTTTTTGCTTTTTCCTGCTAATCCTAGCATGATAAAGAAGATTCAAAGAGAGTGAGATGCCAGCTCCTTTCATTCAGTCAGTAGCTTCAAACATTTCTGGTATATGAATAACATGATGTTTTTCAATGGCAAAAATCAATGAATATTGTAAATGCACAAACAGTAATATCTCCACATTGCAAGGTGCAATTCTGAAATTTTTTGCTTTTATCTGCTAATCCTAGCATGATAAAGAAGATTCAAAGAGAGTGAGATGCCAGCTCTTTTCATTCAGTCAGTAGCTTCAAACATTTCTGGTATATGAATAACATGATGTTTTTCAATGGCAAAAATCAATTAATATTGTAAATGCACAAACAGTAATATCTCCACATTGCAAGGTGCAATTCTGAAATTTTTTGCTTTTTCCTGCTAATCCTAGCATGATAAAGAAGATTCAAAGAGAGTGAGATGCCACCTCTTTTCATTCAGTCAGTAGCTTCAAACATTTCTGGACGTTTTTCAATGGCAAAAATCAATGAATATTGTAAATGCACAAACAGTAATATCTCCGCATTGCAAGGTGCAATTCTGAAATTTTTTGCTTTTTCCTGCTAATCCTAGCATGATAAAGAAGATTCAAAGAGAGTGAGATGCCAGCTCCTTTCATTCAGTCAGTAGCTTCAAACATTTCTGGACGTTTTTCAATGGCAAAAATCAATGAATATTGTAAATGCACAAACAGTAATATCTCCGCATTGCAAGGTGCAATTCTGAAATTTTTTGCTTTTTCCTGCTAATCCTAGCATGATAAAGAAGATTCAAAGAGAGTGAGATGCCAGCTCTTTTCATTCAGTCAGTAGCTTCAAACATTTCTGGTATATGAATAACATGATGTTTTTCAATGGCAAAAATCAATGAATATTGTAAATGCACAAACAGTAATTTCTCCGCATTGCAAGGTGCAATTCTGAAATTTTTTGCTTTTTCCTGCTAATCCTAGCATGATAAAGAAGATTCAAAGAGAGTGAGATGCCAGCTCCTTTCATTCAGTCAGTAGCTTCAAACATTTCTGGACGTTTTTCAATGGCAAAAATCAATGAATATTGTAAATGCACAAACAGTAATATCTCCGCATTGCACGGTGCAATTCTGAAATTTTTTGCTTTTTCCTGCTAATCCTAGCATGATAAAGAAGATTCAAAGAGAGTGAGATGCCAGTTCTTTTCATTCAGTCAGTAGCTTCAAACATTTCTGGACGTTTTTCAATGGCAAAAATCAATGAATATTGTAAATGCACAAACAGTAATATCTCCACATTGCAAGGTGCAATTCTGAAATTTTTTGCTTTTTCCTGCTAATCCTAGCATGATAAAGAAGATTCAAAGAGAGTGAGATGCCAGCTCCTTTCATTCAGTCAGTAGCTTCAAACATTTCTGGACGTTTTTCAATGGCAAAAATCAATGAATATTGTAAATGCACAAACAGTAATATCTCCGCATTGCAAGGTGCAATTCTGAAATGTTTTGCTTTTTCCTGCTAATCCTAGCATGATAAAGAAGATTCAAAGAGAGTGAGATGCCAGCTCTTTTCATTCAGTCAGTAGCTTCAATCATTTCTGGTATATGAATAACATGATGTTTTTCAATGGCAAAAATCAATGAATATTGTAAATGCACAAACAGTAATATCTCCGCATTGCAAGGTGCAATTCTGAAATTTTTTGATTTTTTCTGCTAATCCTAGCATGATAAAGAAGATTCAAAGAGAGTGAGATGCCAGCTCTTTTCATTCAGTCGGTAGCTTCAAACATTTCTGGACGTTTTTCAATGGCAAAAATCAATGAATATTGTAAATGCACAAACAGTAATATCTCCGCATTGCAAGGTGCAATTCTGAAATTTTTTCCTTTTTCCTGCTAATCCTAGCATGATAAAGAAGATTCAAAGAGAGTGAGATGCCAGCTCTTTTCATTCAGTCAGTAGCTTCAAACATTTCTGGTATATGAATAACATGATGTTTTTCAATGGCAAAAATCAATGAATATTGTAAATGCACAAACAGTAATATCTCCGCATTGCAAGGTGCAATTCTGAAATTTTTTGCTTTTTCCTGCTAATCCTAGCATGATAAAGAAGATTCAAAGAGAGTGAGATGCCAGCTCTTTTCATTCAGTCAGTAGCTTCAAACATTTCTGGACGTTTTTCAATGGCAAAAATCAATAAACATTGTAAATGCACAAACAGTAATATCTCCGCATTGCAAGGTGCAATTCTGAAATTTTTTCCTTTTTCCTTCTAATCCTAGCATGATAAAGAAGATTCAAAGAGAGTGAGATGCCAGCTCTTTTCATTCAGTCAGTAGCTTCAAACATTTCTGGTATATGAATAACATGATGTTTTTCAATGGCAAAAATCAATTAATATTGTAAATGCACAAACAGTAATATCTCCGCATTGCAAGGTGCAATTCTGAAATTTTTTGCTTTTTCCTGCTAATCCTAGCATGATAAAAAAGATTCAAAGAGAGTGAGATGCCAGCTCTTTTCATTCAGTCAGTAGCTTCAAACATTTCTGGATGTTTTTCAATGGCAAAAATCAATGAATATTGTAAATGCACAAACAGTAATATCTCCGCATTGCAAGGTGCAATTCTGAAATTTTTTGCTTTTTCCTGCTAATCCTAGCATGATAAAGAAGATTCAAAGAGAGTGAGATGCCAGCTCCTTTCATTCAGTCAGTAGCTTCAAACATTTCTGGTATATGAATAACATGATGTTTTTCAATGGCAAAAATCAATTAATATTGTAAATGCACAAACAGTAATATCTCCACATTGCAAGGTGCAATTCTGAAATTTTTTGCTTTTTCCTGCTAATCCTAGCATGATAAAGAAGATTCAAAGAGAGTGAGATGCCACCTCTTTTCATTCAGTCAGTAGCTTCAAACATTTCTGGACGTTTTTCAATGGCAAAAATCAATGAATATTGTAAATGCACAAACAGTAATATCTCCGCATTGCAAGGTGCAATTCTGAAATTTTTTGCTTTTTCCTGCTAATCCTAGCATGATAAAGAAGATTCAAAGAGAGTGAGATGCCAGCTCCTTTCATTCAGTCAGTAGCTTCAAACATTTCTGGACGTTTTTCAATGGCAAAAATCAATGAATATTGTAAATGCACAAACAGTAATATCTCCGCATTGCAAGGTGCAATTCTGAAATTTTTTGCTTTTTCCTGCTAATCCTAGCATGATAAAGAAGATTCAAAGAGAGTGAGATGCCAGCTCTTTTCATTCAGTCAGTAGCTTCAAACATTTCTGGTATATGAATAACATGATGTTTTTCAATGGCAAAAATCAATGAATATTGTAAATGCACAAACAGTAATTTCTCCGCATTGCAAGGTGCAATTCTGAAATTTTTTGCTTTTTCCTGCTAATCCTAGCATGATAAAGAAGATTCAAAGAGAGTGAGATGCCAGCTCCTTTCATTCAGTCAGTAGCTTCAAACATTTCTGGACGTTTTTCAATGGCAAAAATCAATGAATATTGTAAATGCACAAACAGTAATATCTCCGCATTGCAAGGTGCAATTCTGAAATTTTTTGCTTTTTCCTGCTAATCCTAGCATGATAAAGAAAATTCAAAGAGAGTGAGATGCCAGTTCTTTTCATTCAGTCAGTAGCTTCAAACATTTCTGGACGTTTTTCAATGGCAAAAATCATTGAATATTGTAAATGCACAAACAGTAATATCTCCACATTGCAAGGTGCAATTCTGAAATTTTTTGCTTTTTCCTGCTAATCCTAGCATGATAAAGAAGATTCAAAGAGAGTGAGATGCCAGCTCCTTTCATTCAGTCAGTAGCTTCAAACATTTCTGGACGTTTTTCAATGGCAAAAATCAATGAATATTGTAAATGCACAAACAGTAATATCTCCGCATTGCAAGGTGCAATTCTGAAATGTTTTGCTTTTTCCTGCTAATCCTAGCATGATAAAGAAGATTCAAAGAGAGTGAGATGCCAGCTCTTTTCATTCAGTCAGTAGCTTCAATCATTTCTGGTATATGAATAACATGATGTTTTTCAATGGCAAAAATCAATGAATATTGTAAATGCACAAACAGCAATATCTCCGCATTGCAAGGTGCAATTCTGAAATTTTTTGATTTTTTCTGCTAATCCTAGCATGATAAAGAAGATTCAAAGAGAGTGAGATGCCAGCTCTTTTCATTCAGTCGGTAGCTTCAAACATTTCTGGACGCTTTTCAATGGCAAAAATCAATGAATATTGTAAATGCACAAACAGTAATATCTCCGCATTGCAAGGTGCAATTCTGAAATTTTTTCCTTTTTCCTGCTAATCCTAGCATGATAAAGAAGATTCAAAGAGAGTGAGATGCCACCTCTTTTCATTCAGTCAGTAGCTTCAAACATTTCTGGACGTTTTTCAATGGCAAAAATCAATGAATATTGTAAATGCACAAACAGTAATATCTCCGCATTGCAAGGTGCAATTCTGAAATTTTTTGCTTTTTCCTGCTAATCCTAGCATGATAAAGAAGATTCAAAGAGAGTGAGATGGCAGCTCCTTTCATTCAGTCAGTAGCTTCAAACATTTCTGGATGTTTTTCAATGGCAAAAATCAATGAATATTGTAAATGCACAAACAGTAATATCTCCGCATTGCAAGGTGCAATTCTGAAATGTTTTGCTTTTTCCTGCTAATCCTAGCATGATAAAGAAGATTCAAAGAGAGTGAGATGCCAGCTCTTTTCATTCAGTCAGTTGCTTCAAACATTTCTGGTATATGAATAACATGATGTTTTTCAATGGCAAAAATCAATGAATATTGTAAATGCACAAACAGTAATATCTCCGCATTGCAAAGTGCAATTCTGAAATTTTTTGCTTTTTCCTGCTAATCCTAGCATGATAAAGAAGATTCAAAGAGAGTGAGATGCCAGCTCTTTTCATTCAGTCAGTAGCTTCAAACATTTCTGGACGTTTTTTAATGGCAAAAATCAATGAATATTGTAAATGCACAAACAGTAATATCTCCGCATTGCAAGGTGCAATTCTGAAATTTTTTCCTTTTTCCTGCTAATCCTAGCATGATAAAGAAGATTCAAAGAGAGTGAGATGCCAGCTCTTTTCATTCAGTCAGTAGCTTCAAACATTTCTGGTATATGAATAACATGATGTTTTTCAATGGCAAAAATCAATGAATATTGTAAATGCACAAACAGTAATATCTCCGCATTGCAAGGTGCAATTCTGAAATTTTTTGCTTTTTCCTGCTAATCCTAGCATGATAAAGAAGATTCAAAGAGAGTGAGATGCCACCTCTTTTCATTCAGTCAGTAGCTTCAAACATTTCTGGACGTTTTTCAATGGCAAAAATCAATGAATATTGTAAATGCACAAACAGTAATATCTCCGCATTGCAAGGTGCAATTCTGAAATTTTTTGCTTTTTCCTGCTAATCCTAGCATGATAAAGAAGATTCAAAGAGAGTGAGATGCCAGCTCCTTTCATTCAGTCAGTAGCTTCAAACATTTCTGGACGTTTTTCAATGGCAAAAATCAATGAATATTGTAAATGCACAAACAGTAATATCTCCGCATTGCAAGGTGCAATTCTGAAATTTTTTGCTTTTTCCTGCTAATCCTAGCATGATAAAGAAGATTCAAATAGAGTGAGATGCCAGCTCTTTTCATTCAGTCAGTAGCTTCAAACATTTCTGGTATATGAATAACATGATGTTTTTCAATGTCAAAAATCAATGAATATTGTAAATGCACAAACAGTAATTTCTCCGCATTGCAAGGTGCAATTCTGAAATTTTTTGCTTTTTCCTGCTAATCCTAGCATGATAAAGAAGATTCAAAGAGAGTGAGATGCCAGCTCCTTTCATTCAGTCAGTAGCTTCAAACATTTCTGGACGTTTTTCAATGGCAAAAATCAATGAATATTGTAAATGCACAAACAGTAATATCTCCGCATTGCAAGGTGCAATTCTGAAATTTTTTGCTTTTTCCTGCTAATGCTAGCATGATAAAGAAGATTCAAAGAGAGTGAGATGCCAGCTCTTTTCATTCAGTCAGTAGCTTCAAACATTTCTGGACGTTTTTCAATGGCAAAAATCAATGAATATTGTAAATGCACAAACAGTAATATCTCCACATTGCAAGGTGCAATTCTGAAATGTTTTGCTTTTTCCTGCTAATCCTAGCATGATAAAGAAGATTCAAAGAGAGTGAGATGCCAGCTCCTTTCATTCAGTCAGTAGCTTCAAACATTTCTGGACGTTTTTCAATGGCAAAAATCAATGAATATTGTAAATGCACAAACAGTAATATCTCCGCATTGCAAGGTGCAATTCTGAAATTTTTTGCTTTTTCCTGCTAATCCTAGCATGATAAAGAAGATTCAAAGAGAGTGAGATGCCAGCTCTTTTCATTCAGTCAGTAGCTTCAAACATTTCTGGTATATGAATAACATGATGTTTTTCAATGGCAAAAATCAATGAATATTGTAAATGCACAAACAGTAATATCTCCGCATTGCAAGGTGCAATTCTGAAATTTTTTGCTTTTTCCTGCTAATCCTAGCATGATAAAGAAGATTCAAAGAGAGTGAGATGCCAGCTCTTTTCATTCAGTCAGTAGCTTCAAACATTTCTGGACGTTTTTCAATGTCAAAAATCAATGAATATTGTAAATGCACAAACAGTAATATCTCCGCATTGCAAGGTGCAATTCTGAAATTTTTTCCTTTTTCCTGCTAATCCTAGCATGATAAAGAAGATTCAAAGAGAGTGAGATGCCAGCTCTTTTCATTCAGTCAGTAGCTTCAAACATTTCTGGTATATGAATAACATGATGTTTTTCAATGGCAAAAATCAATGAATATTGTAAATGCACAAACAGTAATATCTCCGCATTGCAAGGTGCAATTCTGAAATTTTTTGCTTTTTCCTGCTAATCCTAGCATGATAAAGAAGATTCAAAGAGAGTGAGATGCCAGCTCTTTTCATTCAGTCAGTAGCTTCAAACATTTCTGGTATATGAATAACATGATGTTTTTCAATGGCAAAAATCAATGAATATTGTAAATGCACAAACAGTAATATCTCCGCATTGCAAGGTGCAATTCTGAAATTTTTTGCTTTTTCCTGCTAATCCTAGCATGATAAAGAAGATTCAAAGAGAGTGAGATGCCAGCTCCTTTCATTCAGTCAGTAGCTTCAAACATTTCTGGACGTTTTTCAATGGCAAAAATCAATGAATATTGTAAATGCACAAACAGTAATTTCTCCGCATTGCAAGGTGCAATTCTGAAATTTTTTGCTTTTTCCTGCTAATCCTAGCATGATAAAGAAGATTCAAAGAGAGTGAGATGCCAGCTCTTTTCATTCAGTCAGTAGCTTCAAACATTTCTGGACGTTTTTCAATGGCAAAAATCAATGAATATTGTAAATGCACAAACAGTAATTTCTCCGCATTGCAAGGTGCAATTCTGAAATTTTTTGCTTTTTCCTGCTAATCCTAGCATGATAAAGAAGATTCAAAGAGAGTGAGATGCCAGCTCTTTTCATTCAGTCAGTAGCTTCAAACATTTCTGGTATATGAATAACATGATGTTTTTCAATGGCAAAAATCAATGAATATTGTAAATGCACAAACAGTAATATCTCCGCATTGCAAGGTGCAATTCTGAAATTTTTTGCTTTTTCCTGCTAATCCTAGCATGATAAAGAAGATTCAAAGAGAGTGAGATGCCAGCTCTTTTCATTCAGTCAGTAGCTTCAAACATTTCTGGACGTTTTTCAATGGCAAAAATCAATGAATATTGTAAATGCACAAACAGTAATTTCTCCGCATTGCAAGGTGCAATTCTGAAATTTTTTGCTTTTTCCTGCTAATCCTAGCATGATAAAGAAGATTCAAAGAGAGTGAGATGCCAGCTCTTTTCATTCAGTCAGTAGCTTCAAACATTTCTGGTATATGAATAACATGATGTTTTTCAATGGCAAAAATCAATGAATATTGTAAATGCACAAACAGTAATATCTCCACATTGCAAGGTGCAATTTTGAAATTTTTTGATTTTTCCTGCTAATCCTAGCATGATAAAGAAGATTCAAAGAGAGTGAGATGCCAGCTCTTTTCATTCAGTCAGTAGCTTCAAACATTTCTGGTATATGAATAACATGATGTTTTTCAATGGCAAAAATCAATGAATATTGTAAATGCACAAACAGTAATATCTCCGCATTGCAAGGTGCAATTCTGAAATTTTTTGCTTTTTCCTGCTAATCCTAGCATGATAAAGAAGATTCAAAGAGAGTGAGATGCCAGCTCTTTTCATTCAGTCAGTAGCTTCAAACATTTCTGGACGTTTTTCAATGGCAAAAATCAATGAATATTGTAAATGCACAAACAGTAATATCTCCACATTGCAAGGTGCAATTCTGAAATTTTTTGCTTTTTCCTGCTAATCCTAGCATGATAAAGAAGATTCAAAGAGAGTGAGATGCCAGCTCCTTTCATTCAGTCAGTAGCTTCAAACATTTCTGGACGTTTTTCAATGGCAAAAATCAATGAATATTGTAAATGCACAAACAGTAATATCTCTGCATTGCAAGGTGCAATTCTGAAATTTTTTGCTTTTTCCTGCTAATCCTAGCATGATAAAGAAGATTCAAAGAGAGTGAGATGCCAGCTCTTTTCATTCAGTCAGTAGCTTCAAACATTTCTGGTATATGAATAACATGATGTTTTTCAATGGCAAAAATCAATGAATATTGTAAATGCAGAAACAGTAATATCTCCACATTGCAAGGTGTAATTCTGAAATTTTTTGCTTTTTCCTGCTAATCCTAGCATGATAAAGAAGATTCAAAGAGAGTGAGATGCCAGCTCTTTTCATTCAGTCAGTAGCTTCAAACATTTCTGGTATATGAATAACATGATGTTTTTCAATGGCAAAAATCAATGAATATTGTAAATGCACAAACAGTAATATCTCCACATTGCAAGGTGCAATTCTGAAATTTTTTGCTTTTTCCTGCTAATCCTAGCATGATAAAGAAGATTCAAAGAGAGTGAGATGCCAGCTCTTTTCATTCAGTCAGTAGCTTCAAACATTTCTGGACGTTTTTCAATGGCAAAAATCAATGAATATTGTAAATGCACAAACAGTAATTTCTCCGCATTGCAAGATGCAATTCTGAAATTTTTTGCTTTTTCCTGCTAATCCTAGCATGATAAAGAAGATTCAAAGAGAGTGAGATGCCAGCTCTTTTCATTCAGTCAGTAGCTTCAAACATTTCTGGACGTTTTTCAATGGCAAAAATCAATGAATATTGTAAATGCACAAACAGTAATATCTCCGCATTGCAAGGTGCAATTCTGAAATTTTTTGCTTTTTCCTGCTAATCCTAGCATGATAAAGAAGATTCAAAGAGAGTGAGATGCCAGCTCTTTTCATTCAGTCAGTAGCTTCAAATATTTCTGGTATATGAATAACATGATGTTTTTCAATGGCAAAAATCAATGAATATTGTAAATGCACAAACAGTAATATCTCCACATTGCAAGGTGCAATTCTGAAATTTTTTGCTTTTTCCTGCTCCTCTTAGCATGATAAAGAAAATTCAAAGAGAGTGAGATGCCAGCTCTTTTCATTCAGTCAGTAGCTTCAAACATTTCTGGTATATGAATAACATGATGTTTTTCAATGGCAAAAATCAATGAATATTGTAAATGCACAAACAGTAATATCTCCACATTGCAAGGTGCAATTCTGAAATTTTTTGCTTTTTCCTGCTAATCCTAGCATGATAAAGAAGATTCAAAGAGAGTGAGATGCCAGCTCCTTTCATTCAGTCAGTAGCTTCAAACATTTCTGGACGTTTTTCAATGGCAAAAATCAATGAATATTGTAAATGCACAAACAGTAATATCTCCGCATTGCAAGGTGCAATTCTGAAATTTTTTGCTTTTTCCTGCTAATCCTAGCATGATAAAGAAGATTCAGAGTGAGATGCCAGCTCTTTTCATTCAGTCAGTAGCTTCAAACATTTCTGGACGTTTTTCAATGGCAAAAATCAATGAATATTGTAAATGCAGAAACAGTAATTTCTCCGCATTGCAAGGTGCAATTCTGAAATTTTTTGCTTTTTCCTGCTAATCCTAGCATGATAAAGAAGATTCAAAGAGAGTGAGATGCCAGCTCTTTTCATTCAGTCAGTAGCTTCAAACATTTCTGGACGTTTTTCAATGGCAAAAATCAATGAATATTGTAAATGCACAAACAGTAATTTCTCCGCATTGCAAGGTGCAATTCTGAAATTTTTTGCTTTTTCCTGCTAATCCTAGCATGATAAAGAAGATTCAAAGAGAGTGAGATGCCAGCTCTTTTCATTCAGTCAGTAGCTTCAAACATTTCTGGTATATGAATAACATGATGTTTTTCAATGGCAAAAATCAATGAATATTGTAAATGCACAAACAGTAATATCTCCGCATTGCAAGGTGCAATTCTGAAATTTTTTGCTTTTTCCTGCTAATCCTAGCATGATAAAGAAGATTCAAAGAGAGTGAGATGCCAGCTCCTTTCATTCAGTCAGTAGCTTCAAACATTTCTGGACGTTTTTCAATGGCAAAAATCAATGAATATTGTAAATGCACAAACAGTAATATCTCCGCATTGCAAGGTGCAATTCTGAAATTTTTTGCTTTTTCCTGCTAATCCTAGCATGATAAAGAAGATTCAAAGAGAGTGAGATGCCAGCTCTTTTCATTCAGTCAGTAGCTTCAAACATTTCTGGTATATGAATAACATGATGTTTTTCAATGGCAAAAATCAATGAATATTGTAAATGCACAAACAGTAATATCTCCGCATTGCAAGGTGCAATTCTGAAATTTTTTGCTTTTTCCTCCTAATCCTAGCATGATAAAGAAGATTCAAAGAGAGTGAGATGCCAGCTCTTTTCATTCAGTCAGTAGCTTCAAACATTTCTGGATGTTTTTCAATGGCAAAAATCAATGAATATTGTAAATGCACAAACAGTAATATCTCCGCATTGCAAGGTGCAATTCTGAAATTTTTTCCTTTTTCCTGCTAATCCTAGCATGATAAAGAAGATTCAAAGAGAGTGAGATGCCAGCTCTTTTCATTCAGTCAGTAGCTTCAAACATTTCTGGTATATGAATAACATGATGTTTTTCAACGGCAAAAATCAATGAATATTGTAAATGCACAAACAGTAATATCTCCGCATTGCAAGGTGCAATTCTGAAATTTTTTGCTTTTTCCTGCTAATCCTAGCATGATAAAGAAGATTCAAAGAGAGTGAGATGCCAGCTCTTTTCATTCAGTCAGTAGCTTCAAACATTTCTGGACGTTTTTCAATGGCAAAAATCAATGAATATTGTAAATGCACAAACAGTAATTTCTCCGCATTGCAAGGTGCAATTCTGAAATTTTTTGCTTTTTCCTGCTAATCCTAGCATGATAAAGAAGATTCAAAGAGAGTGAGATGCCAGCTCTTTTCATTCAGTCAGTAGCTTCAAACATTTCTGGACGTTTTTCAATGGCAAAAATCAATGAATATTGTAAATGCACAAACAGTAATATCTCCGCATTGCAAGGTGCAATTCTGAAATTTTTTGCTTTTTCCTGCTAATCCTAGCATGATAAAGAAGATTCAAAGAGAGTGAGATGCCAGCTCTTTTCATTCAGTCCGTAGCTTCAAACATTTCTGGACGTTTTTCAATGGCAAAAATCAATGAATATTGTAAATGCACAAACAGTAATTTCTCCGCATTGCAAGGTGCAATTCTGAAATTTTTTGCTTTTTCCTGCTAATCCTAGCCTGATAAAGAAGATTCAAAGAGAGTGAGATGCCAGCTCTTTTCATTCAGTCAGTAGCTTCAAACATTTCTGGTATATGAATAACATGATGTTTTTCAATGGCAAAAATCAATGAATATTGTAAATGCAGAAACAGTAATATCTCCACATTGCAAGGTGTAATTCTGAAATTTTTTGCTTTTTCCTGCTAATCCTAGCATGATAAAGAAGATTCAAAGAGAGTGAGATGCCAGCTCTTTTCATTCAGTCAGTAGCTTCAAACATTTCTGGTATATGAATAACATGATGTTTTTCAATGGCAAAAATCAATGAATATTGTAAATGCACAAACAGTAATATCTCCGCATTGCAAGGTGCAATTCTGAAATTTTTTGCTTTTTCCTGCTAATCCTAGCATGATAAAGAAGATTCAAAGAGAGTGAGATGCCAGCTCTTTTCATTCAGTCAGTAGCTTCAAACATTTCTGGACGTTTTTCAATGGCAAAAATCAATGAATATTGTAAATGCACAAACAGTAATATCTCCACATTGCAAGGTGCAATTCTGAAATTTTTTGCTTTTTCCTGCTAATCCTAGCATGATAAAGAAGATTCAAAGAGAGTGAGATGCCAGCTCCTTTCATTCAGTCAGTAGCTTCAAACATTTCTGGACGTTTTTCAATGGCAAAAATCAATGAATATTGTAAATGCACAAACAGTAATATCTCTGCATTGCAAGGTGCAATTCTGAAATTTTTTGCTTTTTCCTGCTAATCCTAGCATGATAAAGAAGATTCAAAGAGAGTGAGATGCCAGCTCTTTTCATTCAGTCAGTAGCTTCAAACATTTCTGGTATATGAATAACATGATGTTTTTCAATGGCAAAAATCAATGAATATTGTAAATGCAGAAACAGTAATATCTCCACATTGCAAGGTGTAATTCTGAAATTTTTTGCTTTTTCCTGCTAATCCTAGCATGATAAAGAAGATTCAAAGAGAGTGAGATGCCAGCTCTTTTCATTCAGTCAGTAGCTTCAAACATTTCTGGTATATGAATAACATGATGTTTTTCAATGGCAAAAATCAATGAATATTGTAAATGCACAAACAGTAATATCTCCACATTGCAAGGTGCAATTCTGAAATTTTTTGCTTTTTCCTGCTAATCCTAGCATGATAAAGAAGATTCAAAGAGAGTGAGATGCCAGCTCTTTTCATTCAGTCAGTAGCTTCAAACATTTCTGGACGTTTTTCAATGGCAAAAATCAATGAATATTGTAAATGCACAAACAGTAATTTCTCCGCATTGCAAGATGCAATTCTGAAATTTTTTGCTTTTTCCTGCTAATCCTAGCATGATAAAGAAGATTCAAAGAGAGTGAGATGCCAGCTCTTTTCATTCAGTCAGTAGCTTCAAACATTTCTGGACGTTTTTCAATGGCAAAAATCAATGAATATTGTAAATGCACAAACAGTAATATCTCCGCATTGCAAGGTGCAATTCTGAAATTTTTTGCTTTTTCCTGCTAATCCTAGCATGATAAAGAAGATTCAAAGAGAGTGAGATGCCAGCTCTTTTCATTCAGTCAGTAGCTTCAAACATTTCTGGTATATGAATAACATGATGTTTTTCAATGGCAAAAATCAATGAATATTGTAAATGCACAAACAGTAATATCTCCGCATTGCAAGGTGCAATTCTGAAATTTTTTGCTTTTTCCTCCTAATCCTAGCATGATAAAGAAGATTCAAAGAGAGTGAGATGCCAGCTCTTTTCATTCAGTCAGTAGCTTCAAACATTTCTGGATGTTTTTCAATGGCAAAAATCAATGAATATTGTAAATGCACAAACAGTAATATCTCCGCATTGCAAGGTGCAATTCTGAAATTTTTTCCTTTTTCCTGCTAATCCTAGCATGATAAAGAAGATTCAAAGAGAGTGAGATGCCAGCTCTTTTCATTCAGTCAGTAGCTTCAAACATTTCTGGTATATGAATAACATGATGTTTTTCAACGGCAAAAATCAATGAATATTGTAAATGCACAAACAGTAATATCTCCGCATTGCAAGGTGCAATTCTGAAATTTTTTGCTTTTTCCTGCTAATCCTAGCATGATAAAGAAGATTCAAAGAGAGTGAGATGCCAGCTCTTTTCATTCAGTCAGTAGCTTCAAACATTTCTGGACGTTTTTCAATGGCAAAAATCAATGAATATTGTAAATGCACAAACAGTAATTTCTCCGCATTGCAAGGTGCAATTCTGAAATTTTTTGCTTTTTCCTGCTAATCCTAGCATGATAAAGAAGATTCAAAGAGAGTGAGATGCCAGCTCTTTTCATTCAGTCAGTAGCTTCAAACATTTCTGGACGTTTTTCAATGGCAAAAATCAATGAATATTGTAAATGCACAAACAGTAATATCTCCGCATTGCAAGGTGCAATTCTGAAATTTTTTGCTTTTTCCTGCTAATCCTAGCATGATAAAGAAGATTCAAAGAGAGTGAGATGCCAGCTCTTTTCATTCAGTCCGTAGCTTCAAACATTTCTGGACGTTTTTCAATGGCAAAAATCAATGAATATTGTAAATGCACAAACAGTAATTTCTCCGCATTGCAAGGTGCAATTCTGAAATTTTTTGCTTTTTCCTGCTAATCCTAGCCTGATAAAGAAGATTCAAAGAGAGTGAGATGCCAGCTCTTTTCATTCAGTCAGTAGCTTCAAACATTTCTGGTATATGAATAACATGATGTTTTTCAATGGCAAAAATCAATGAATATTGTAAATGCAGAAACAGTAATATCTCCACATTGCAAGGTGTAATTCTGAAATTTTTTGCTTTTTCCTGCTAATCCTAGCATGATAAAGAAGATTCAAAGAGAGTGAGATGCCAGCTCTTTTCATTCAGTCAGTAGCTTCAAACATTTCTGGTATATGAATAACATGATGTTTTTCAATGGCAAAAATCAATGAATATTGTAAATGCACAAACAGTAATATCTCCGCATTGCAAGGTGCAATTCTGAAATTTTTTGCTTTTTCCTGCTAATCCTAGCATGATAAAGAAGATTCAAAGAGAGTGAGATGCCAGCTCTTTTCATTCAGTCAGTAGCTTCAAACATTTCTGGACGTTTTTCAATGGCAAAAATCAATGAATATTGTAAATGCACAAACAGTAATATCTCCACATTGCAAGGTGCAATTCTGAAATTTTTTGCTTTTTCCTGCTAATCCTAGCATGATAAAGAAGATTCAAAGAGAGTGAGATGCCAGCTCCTTTCATTCAGTCAGTAGCTTCAAACATTTCTGGACGTTTTTCAATGGCAAAAATCAATGAATATTGTAAATGCACAAACAGTAATATCTCTGCATTGCAAGGTGCAATTCTGAAATTTTTTGCTTTTTCCTGCTAATCCTAGCATGATAAAGAAGATTCAAAGAGAGTGAGATGCCAGCTCTTTTCATTCAGTCAGTAGCTTCAAACATTTCTGGTATATGAATAACATGATGTTTTTCAATGGCAAAAATCAATGAATATTGTAAATGCAGAAACAGTAATATCTCCACATTGCAAGGTGTAATTCTGAAATTTTTTGCTTTTTCCTGCTAATCCTAGCATGATAAAGAAGATTCAAAGAGAGTGAGATGCCAGCTCTTTTCATTCAGTCAGTAGCTTCAAACATTTCTGGTATATGAATAACATGATGTTTTTCAATGGCAAAAATCAATGAATATTGTAAATGCACAAACAGTAATATCTCCACATTGCAAGGTGCAATTCTGAAATTTTTTGCTTTTTCCTGCTAATCCTAGCATGATAAAGAAGATTCAAAGAGAGTGAGATGCCAGCTCTTTTCATTCAGTCAGTAGCTTCAAACATTTCTGGACGTTTTTCAATGGCAAAAATCAATGAATATTGTAAATGCACAAACAGTAATTTCTCCGCATTGCAAGATGCAATTCTGAAATTTTTTGCTTTTTCCTGCTAATCCTAGCATGATAAAGAAGATTCAAAGAGAGTGAGATGCCAGCTCTTTTCATTCAGTCAGTAGCTTCAAACATTTCTGGACGTTTTTCAATGGCAAAAATCAATGAATATTGTAAATGCACAAACAGTAATATCTCCGCATTGCAAGGTGCAATTCTGAAATTTTTTGCTTTTTCCTGCTAATCCTAGCATGATAAAGAAGATTCAAAGAGAGTGAGATGCCAGCTCTTTTCATTCAGTCAGTAGCTTCAAATATTTCTGGTATATGAATAACATGATGTTTTTCAATGGCAAAAATCAATGAATATTGTAAATGCACAAACAGTAATATCTCCACATTGCAAGGTGCAATTCTGAAATTTTTTGCTTTTTCCTGCTCCTCTTAGCATGATAAAGAAAATTCAAAGAGAGTGAGATGCCAGCTCTTTTCATTCAGTCAGTAGCTTCAAACATTTCTGGTATATGAATAACATGATGTTTTTCAATGGCAAAAATCAATGAATATTGTAAATGCACAAACAGTAATATCTCCACATTGCAAGGTGGAATTCTGAAAATTTTTGCTTTTTCCTGCTAATCCTAGCATGATAAAGAAGATTCAAAGAGAGTGAGATGCCAGCTCCTTTCATTCAGTCAGTAGCTTCAAACATTTCTGGACGTTTTTCAATGGCAAAAATCAATGAATATTGTAAATGCACAAACAGTAATATCTCCGCATTGCAAGGTGCAATTCTGAAATTTTTTGCTTTTTCCTGCTAATCCTAGCATGATAAAGAAGATTCAGAGTGAGATGCCAGCTCTTTTCATTCAGTCAGTAGCTTCAAACATTTCTGGACGTTTTTCAATGGCAAAAATCAATGAATATTGTAAATGCAGAAACAGTAATTTCTCCGCATTGCAAGGTGCAATTCTGAAATTTTTTGCTTTTTCCTGCTAATCCTAGCATGATAAAGAAGATTCAAAGAGAGTGAGATGCCAGCTCTTTTCATTCAGTCAGTAGCTTCAAACATTTCTGGACGTTTTTCAATGGCAAAAATCAATGAATATTGTAAATGCACAAACAGTAATTTCTCCGCATTGCAAGGTGCAATTCTGAAATTTTTTGCTTTTTCCTGCTAATCCTAGCATGATAAAGAAGATTCAAAGAGAGTGAGATGCCAGCTCTTTTCATTCAGTCAGTAGCTTCAAACATTTCTGGTATATGAATAACATGATGTTTTTCAATGGCAAAAATCAATGAATATTGTAAATGCAGAAACAGTAATATCTCCACATTGCAAGGTGTAATTCTGAAATTTTTTGCTTTTTCCTGCTAATCCTAGCATGATAAAGAAGATTCAAAGAGAGTGAGATGCCAGCTCTTTTCATTCAGTCAGTAGCTTCAAACATTTCTGGTATATGAATAACATGATGTTTTTCAATGGCAAAAATCAATGAATATTGTAAATGCACAAACAGTAATATCTCCGCATTGCAAGGTGCAATTCTGAAATTTTTTGCTTTTTCCTGCTAATCCTAGCATGATAAAGAAGATTCAAAGAGAGTGAGATGCCAGCTCTTTTCATTCAGTCAGTAGCTTCAAACATTTCTGGACGTTTTTCAATGGCAAAAATCAATGAATATTGTAAATGCACAAACAGTAATATCTCCACATTGCAAGGTGCAATTCTGAAATTTTTTGCTTTTTCCTGCTAATCCTAGCATGATAAAGAAGATTCAAAGAGAGTGAGATGCCAGCTCCTTTCATTCAGTCAGTAGCTTCAAACATTTCTGGACGTTTTTCAATGGCAAAAATCAATGAATATTGTAAATGCACAAACAGTAATATCTCTGCATTGCAAGGTGCAATTCTGAAATTTTTTGCTTTTTCCTGCTAATCCTAGCATGATAAAGAAGATTCAAAGAGAGTGAGATGCCAGCTCTTTTCATTCAGTCAGTAGCTTCAAACATTTCTGGTATATGAATAACATGATGTTTTTCAATGGCAAAAATCAATGAATATTGTAAATGCAGAAACAGTAATATCTCCACATTGCAAGGTGTAATTCTGAAATTTTTTGCTTTTTCCTGCTAATCCTAGCATGATAAAGAAGATTCAAAGAGAGTGAGATGCCAGCTCTTTTCATTCAGTCAGTAGCTTCAAACATTTCTGGTATATGAATAACATGATGTTTTTCAATGGCAAAAATCAATGAATATTGTAAATGCACAAACAGTAATATCTCCACATTGCAAGGTGCAATTCTGAAATTTTTTGCTTTTTCCTGCTAATCCTAGCATGATAAAGAAGATTCAAAGAGAGTGAGATGCCAGCTCTTTTCATTCAGTCAGTAGCTTCAAACATTTCTGGACGTTTTTCAATGGCAAAAATCAATGAATATTGTAAATGCACAAACAGTAATTTCTCCGCATTGCAAGATGCAATTCTGAAATTTTTTGCTTTTTCCTGCTAATCCTAGCATGATAAAGAAGATTCAAAGAGAGTGAGATGCCAGCTCTTTTCATTCAGTCAGTAGCTTCAAACATTTCTGGACGTTTTTCAATGGCAAAAATCAATGAATATTGTAAATGCACAAACAGTAATATCTCCGCATTGCAAGGTGCAATTCTGAAATTTTTTGCTTTTTCCTGCTAATCCTAGCATGATAAAGAAGATTCAAAGAGAGTGAGATGCCAGCTCTTTTCATTCAGTCAGTAGCTTCAAATATTTCTGGTATATGAATAACATGATGTTTTTCAATGGCAAAAATCAATGAATATTGTAAATGCACAAACAGTAATATCTCCACATTGCAAGGTGCAATTCTGAAATTTTTTGCTTTTTCCTGCTCCTCTTAGCATGATAAAGAAAATTCAAAGAGAGTGAGATGCCAGCTCTTTTCATTCAGTCAGTAGCTTCAAACATTTCTGGTATATGAATAACATGATGTTTTTCAATGGCAAAAATCAATGAATATTGTAAATGCACAAACAGTAATATCTCCACATTGCAAGGTGGAATTCTGAAATTTTTTGCTTTTTCCTGCTAATCCTAGCATGATAAAGAAGATTCAAAGAGAGTGAGATGCCAGCTCCTTTCATTCAGTCAGTAGCTTCAAACATTTCTGGACGTTTTTCAATGGCAAAAATCAATGAATATTGTAAATGCACAAACAGTAATATCTCCGCATTGCAAGGTGCAATTCTGAAATTTTTTGCTTTTTCCTGCTAATCCTAGCATGATAAAGAAGATTCAGAGTGAGATGCCAGCTCTTTTCATTCAGTCAGTAGCTTCAAACATTTCTGGACGTTTTTCAATGGCAAAAATCAATGAATATTGTAAATGCAGAAACAGTAATTTCTCCGCATTGCAAGGTGCAATTCTGAAATTTTTTGCTTTTTCCTGCTAATCCTAGCATGATAAAGAAGATTCAAAGAGAGTGAGATGCCAGCTCTTTTCATTCAGTCAGTAGCTTCAAACATTTCTGGACGTTTTTCAATGGCAAAAATCAATGAATATTGTAAATGCACAAACAGTAATTTCTCCGCATTGCAAGGTGCAATTCTGAAATTTTTTGCTTTTTCCTGCTAATCCTAGCATGATAAAGAAGATTCAAAGAGAGTGAGATGCCAGCTATTTTCATTCAGTCAGTAGCTTCAAACATTTCTGGTATATGAATAACATGATGTTTTTCAATGGCAAAAATCAATGAATATTGTAAATGCACAAACAGTAATATCTCCGCATTGCAAGGTGCAATTCTGAAATTTTTTGCTTTTTCCTGCTAATCCTAGCATGATAAAGAAGATTCAAAGAGAGTGAGATGCCAGCTCCTTTCATTCAGTCAGTAGCTTCAAACATTTCTGGACGTTTTTCAATGGCAAAAATCAATGAATATTGTAAATGCACAAACAGTAATATCTCCGCATTGCAAGGTGCAATTCTGAAATTTTTTGCTTTTTCCTGCTAATCCTAGCATGATAAAGAAGATTCAAAGAGAGTGAGATGCCAGCTCTTTTCATTCAGTCAGTAGCTTCAAACATTTCTGGTATATGAATAACATGATGTTTTTCAATGGCAAAAATCAATGAATATTGTAAATGCACAAACAGTAATATCTCCGCATTGCAAGGTGCAATTCTGAAATTTTTTGCTTTTTCCTGCTAATCCTAGCATGATAAAGAAGATTCAAAGAGAGTGAGATGCCAGCTCTTTTCATTCAGTCAGTAGCTTCAAACATTTCTGGATGTTTTTCAATGGCAAAAATCAATGAATATTGTAAATGCACAAACAGTAATATCTCCGCATTGCAAGGTGCAATTCTGAAATTTTTTCCTTTTTCCTGCTAATCCTAGCATGATAAAGAAGATTCAAAGAGAGTGAGATGCCAGCTCTTTTCATTCAGTCAGTAGCTTCAAACATTTCTGGTATATGAATAACATGATGTTTTTCAACGGCAAAAATCAATGAATATTGTAAATGCACAAACAGTAATATCTCCGCATTGCAAGGTGCAATTCTGAAATTTTTTGCTTTTTCCTGCTAATCCTAGCATGATAAAGAAGATTCAAAGAGAGTGAGATGCCAGCTCTTTTCATTCAGTCAGTAGCTTCAAACATTTCTGGACGTTTTTCAATGGCAAAAATCAATGAATATTGTAAATGCACAAACAGTAATTTCTCCGCATTGCAAGGTGCAATTCTGAAATTTTTTGCTTTTTCCTGCTAATCCTAGCATGATAAAGAAGATTCAAAGAGAGTGAGATGCCAGCTCTTTTCATTCAGTCAGTAGCTTCAAACATTTCTGGACGTTTTTCAATGGCAAAAATCAATGAATATTGTAAATGCACAAACAGTAATATCTCCGCATTGCAAGGTGCAATTCTGAAATTTTTTCCTTTTTCCTGCTAATCCTAGCATGATAAAGAAGATTCAAAGAGAGTGAGATGCCAGCTCTTTTCATTCAGTCCGTAGCTTCAAACATTTCTGGACGTTTTTCAATGGCAAAAATCAATGAATATTGTAAATGCACAAACAGTAATTTCTCCGCATTGCAAGGTGCAATTCTGAAATTTTTTGCTTTTTCCTGCTAATCCTAGCCTGATAAAGAAGATTCAAAGAGAGTGAGATGCCAGCTCTTTTCATTCAGTCAGTAGCTTCAAACATTTCTGGTATATGAATAACATGATGTTTTTCAATGGCAAAAATCAATGAATATTGTAAATGCAGAAACAGTAATATCTCCACATTGCAAGGTGTAATTCTGAAATTTTTTGCTTTTTCCTGCTAATCCTAGCATGATAAAGAAGATTCAAAGAGAGTGAGATGCCAGCTCTTTTCATTCAGTCAGTAGCTTCAAACATTTCTGGTATATGAATAACATGATGTTTTTCAATGGCAAAAATCAATGAATATTGTAAATGCACAAACAGTAATGTCTCCACATTGCAAGGTGCAATTCTGAAATTTTTTGCTTTTTCCTGCTAATCCTAGCATGATAAAGAAGATTCAAAGAGAGTGAGATGCCAGCTCTTTTCATTCAGTCAGTAGCTTCAAACATTTCTGGACGTTTTTCAATGGCAAAAATCAATGAATATTGTAAATGCACAAACAGTAATTTCTCCGCATTGCAAGATGCAATTCTGAAATTTTTTGCTTTTTCCTGCTAATCCTAGCATGATAAAGAAGATTCAAAGAGAGTGAGATGCCAGCTCTTTTCATTCAGTCAGTAGCTTCAAACATTTCTGGTATATGAATAACATGATGTTTTTCAATGGCAAAAATCAATGAATATTGTAAATGCACAAACAGTAATATCTCCGCATTGCAAGGTGCAATTCTGAAATTTTTTGCTTTTTCCTGCTAATCCTAGCATGATAAAGAAGATTCAAAGAGAGTGAGATGCCAGCTCTTTTCATTCAGTCAGTAGCTTCAAACATTTCTGGACGTTTTTCAATGGCAAAAATCAATGAATATTGTAAATGCACAAACAGTAATATCTCCGCATTGCAAGGTGCAATTCTGAAATTTTTTGCTTTTTCCTGCTAATCCTAGCATGATAAAGAAGATTCAAAGAGAGTGAGATGCCAGCTCTTTTCATTCAGTCAGTAGCTTCAAATATTTCTGGTATATGAATAACATGATGTTTTTCAATGGCAAAAATCAATGAATATTGTAAATGCACAAACAGTAATATCTCCACATTGCAAGGTGCAATTCTGAAATTTTTTGCTTTTTCCTGCTCCTCTTAGCATGATAAAGAAAATTCAAAGAGAGTGAGATGCCAGCTCTTTTCATTCAGTCAGTAGCTTCAAACATTTCTGGTATATGAATAACATGATGTTTTTCAATGGCAAAAATCAATGAATATTGTAAATGCACAAACAGTAATATCTATACATTGCAAGGTGCAATTCTGAAATTTTTTGCTTTTTCCTGCTAATCCTAGCATGATAAAGAAGATTCAAAGAGAGTGAGATGCCAGCTCCTTTCATTCAGTCAGTAGCTTCAAACATTTCTGGACGTTTTTCAATGGCAAAAATCAATGAATATTGTAAATGCACAAACAGTAATATCTCCGCATTGCAAGGTGCAATTCTGAAATTTTTTGCTTTTTCCTGCTAATCCTAGCATGATAAAGAAGATTCAGAGTGAGATGCCAGCTCTTTTCATTCAGTCAGTAGCTTCAAACATTTCTGGACGTTTTTCAATGGCAAAAATCAATGAATATTGTAAATGCAGAAACAGTAATTTCTCCGCATTGCAAGGTGCAATTCTGAAATTTTTTGCTTTTTCCTGCTAATCCTAGCATGATAAAGAAGATTCAAAGAGAGTTAGATGCCAGCTCTTTTCATTCAGTCAGTAGCTTCAAACATTTCTGGACGTTTTTCAATGGCAAAAATCAATGAATATTGTAAATGCACAAACAGTAATTTCTCCGCATTGCAAGGTGCAATTCTGAAATTTTTTGCTTTTTCCTGCTAATCCTAGCATGATAAAGAAGATTCAAAGAGAGTGAGATGCCAGCTCTTTTCATTCAGTCAGTAGCTTCAAACATTTCTGGTATATGAATAACATGATGTTTTTCAATGGCAAAAATCAATGAATATTGTAAATGCACAAACAGTAATATCTCCGCATTGCAAGGTGCAATTCTGAAATTTTTTGCTTTTTCCTGCTAATCCTAGCATGATAAAGAAGATTCAAAGAGAGTGAGATGCCAGCTCTTTTCATTCAGTCAGTAGCTTCAAACATTTCTGGACATTTTTCAATGGCAAAAATCAATGAATATTGTAAATGCACAAACAGTAATATCTCCGCATTGCAAGGTGCAATTCTGAAATTTTTTGCTTTTTCCTGCTAATCCTAGCATGATAAAGAAGATTCAAAGAGAGTGAGATGCCAGCTCTTTTCATTCAGTCAGTAGCTTCAAACATTTCTGGTATATGAATAACATGATGTTTTTCAATGGCAAAAATCAATGAATATTGTAAATGCACAAACAGTAATATCTCCGCATTGCAAGGTGCAATTCTGAAATTTTTTGCTTTTTCCTGCTAATCCTAGCATGATAAAGAAGATTCAAAGAGAGTGAGATGCCAGCTCTTTTCATTCAGTCAGTAGCTTCAAACATTTCTGGATGTTTTTCAATGGCAAAAATCAATGAATATTGTAAATGCACAAACAGTAATATCTCCGCATTGCAAGGTGCAATTCTGAAATTTTTTCCTTTTTCCTGCTAATCCTAGCATGATAAAGAAGATTCAAAGAGAGTGAGATGCCAGCTCTTTTCATTCAGTCAGTAGCTTCAAACATTTCTGGTATATGAATAACATGATGTTTTTCAACGGCAAAAATCAATGAATATTGTAAATGCACAAACAGTAATATCTCCGCATTGCAAGGTGCAATTCTGAAATTTTTTGCTTTTTCCTGCTAATCCTAGCATGATAAAGAAGATTCAAAGAAAGTGAGATGCCAGCTCTTTTCATTCAGTCAGTAGCTTCAAACATTTCTGGTATATGAATAACATGAAGTTTTTCAATGGCAAAAATCAATGAATATTGTAAATGCACAAACAGTAATATCTCCGCATTGCAAGGTGCAATTCTGAAATTTTTTGCTTTTTCCTGCTAATCCTAGCATGATAAAGAAGATTCAAAGAGAGTGAGATGCCAGCTCTTTTCATTCAGTCAGTAGCTTCAAACATTTCTGGACGTTTTTCAATGGCAAAAATCAATGAATATTGTAAATGCACAAACAGTAATTTCTCCGCATTGCAAGGTGCAATTCTGAAATTTTTTGCTTTTTCCTGCTAATCCTAGCATGATAAAGAAGATTCAAAGAGAGTGAGATGCCAGCTCTTTTCATTCAGTCAGTAGCTTCAAACATTTCTGGACGTTTTTCAATGGCAAAAATCAATGAATATTGTAAATGCACAAACAGTAATATCTCCGCATTGCAAGGTGCAATTCTGAAATTTTTTCCTTTTTCCTGCTAATCCTAGCATGATAAAGAAGATTCAAAGAGAGTGAGATGCCAGCTCTTTTCATTCAGTCCGTAGCTTCAAACATTTCTGGACGTTTTTCAATGGCAAAAATCAATGAATATTGTAAATGCACAAACAGTAATTTCTCCGCATTGCAAGGTGCAATTCTGAAATTTTTTGCTTTTTCCTGCTAATCCTAGCCTGATAAAGAAGATTCAAAGAGAGTGAGATGCCAGCTCTTTTCATTCAGTCAGTAGCTTCAAACATTTCTGGTATATGAATAACATGATGTTTTTCAATGGCAAAAATCAATGAATATTGTAAATGCAGAAACAGTAATATCTCCACATTGCAAGGTGTAATTCTGAAATTTTTTGCTTTTTCCTGCTAATCCTAGCATGATAAAGAAGATTCAAAGAGAGTGAGATGCCAGCTCTTTTCATTCAGTCAGTAGCTTCAAACATTTCTGGTATATGAATAACATGATGTTTTTCAATGGCAAAAATCAATGAATATTGTAAATGCACAAACAGTAATGTCTCCACATTGCAAGGTGCAATTCTGAAATTTTTTGCTTTTTCCTGCTAATCCTAGCATGATAAAGAAGATTCAAAGAGAGTGAGATGCCAGCTCTTTTCATTCAGTCAGTAGTTTCAAACATTTCTGGACGTTTTTCAATGGCAAAAATCAATGAATATTGTAAATGCACAAACAGTAATTTCTCCGCATTGCAAGATGCAATTCTGAAATTTTTTGCTTTTTCCTGCTAATCCTAGCATGATAAAGAAGATTCAAAGAGAGTGAGATGCCAGCTCTTTTCATTCAGTCAGTAGCTTCAAACATTTCTGGTATATGAATAACATGATGTTTTTCAATGGCAAAAATCAATGAATATTGTAAATGCACAAACAGTAATATCTCCGCATTGCAAGGTGCAATTCTGAAATTTTTTGCTTTTTCCTGCTAATCCTAGCATGATAAAGAAGATTCAAAGAGAGTGAGATGCCAGCTCTTTTCATTCAGTCAGTAGCTTCAAACATTTCTGGACGTTTTTCAATGGCAAAAATCAATGAATATTGTAAATGCACAAACAGTAATATCTCCGCATTGCAAGGTGCAATTCTGAAATTTTTTGCTTTTTCCTGCTAATCCTAGCATGATAAAGAAGATTCAAAGAGAGTGAGATGCCAGCTCTTTTCATTCAGTCAGTAGCTTCAAATATTTCTGGTATATGAATAACATGATGTTTTTCAATGGCAAAAATCAATGAATATTGTAAATGCACAAACAGTAATATCTCCACATTGCAAGGTGCAATTCTGAAATTTTTTGCTTTTTCCTGCTCCTCTTAGCATGATAAAGAAAATTCAAAGAGAGTGAGATGCCAGCTCTTTTCATTCAGTCAGTAGCTTCAAACATTTCTGGTATATGAATAACATGATGTTTTTCAATGGCAAAAATCAATGAATATTGTAAATGCACAAACAGTAATATCTATACATTGCAAGGTGCAATTCTGAAATTTTTTGCTTTTTCCTGCTAATCCTAGCATGATAAAGAAGATTCAAAGAGAGTGAGATGCCAGCTCCTTTCATTCAGTCAGTAGCTTCAAACATTTCTGGACGTTTTTCAATGGCAAAAATCAATGAATATTGTAAATGCACAAACAGTAATATCTCCGCATTGCAAGGTGCAATTCTGAAATTTTTTGCTTTTTCCTGCTAATCCTAGCATGATAAAGAAGATTCAGAGTGAGATGCCAGCTCTTTTCATTCAGTCAGTAGCTTCAAACATTTCTGGACGTTTTTCAATGGCAAAAATCAATGAATATTGTAAATGCAGAAACAGTAATTTCTCCGCATTGCAAGGTGCAATTCTGAAATTTTTTGCTTTTTCCTGCTAATCCTAGCATGATAAAGAAGATTCAAAGAGAGTTAGATGCCAGCTCTTTTCATTCAGTCAGTAGCTTCAAACATTTCTGGACGTTTTTCAATGGCAAAAATCAATGAATATTGTAAATGCACAAACAGTAATTTCTCCGCATTGCAAGGTGCAATTCTGAAATTTTTTGCTTTTTCCTGCTAATCCTAGCATGATAAAGAAGATTCAAAGAGAGTGAGATGCCAGCTCTTTTCATTCAGTCAGTAGCTTCAAACATTTCTGGTATATGAATAACATGATGTTTTTCAATGGCAAAAATCAATGAATATTGTAAATGCACAAACAGTAATATCTCCGCATTGCAAGGTGCAATTCTGAAATTTTTTGCTTTTTCCTGCTAATCCTAGCATGATAAAGAAGATTCAAAGAGAGTGAGATGCCAGCTCTTTTCATTCAGTCAGTAGCTTCAAACATTTCTGGACGTTTTTCAATGGCAAAAATCAATGAATATTGTAAATGCACAAACAGTAATATCTCCGCATTGCAAGGTGCAATTCTGAAATTTTTTGCTTTTTCCTGCTAATCCTAGCATGATAAAGAAGATTCAAAGAGAGTGAGATGCCAGCTCTTTTCATTCAGTCAGTAGCTTCAAACATTTCTGGTATATGAATAACATGATGTTTTTCAATGGCAAAAATCAATGAATATTGTAAATGCACAAACAGTAATATCTCCGCATTGCAAGGTGCAATTCTGAAATTTTTTGCTTTTTCCTGCTAATCCTAGCATGATAAAGAAGATTCAAAGAGAGTGAGATGCCAGCTCTTTTCATTCAGTCAGTAGCTTCAAACATTTCTGGATGTTTTTCAATGGCAAAAATCAATGAATATTGTAAATGCACAAACAGTAATATCTCCGCATTGCAAGGTGCAATTCTGAAATTTTTTCCTTTTTCCTGCTAATCCTAGCATGATAAAGAAGATTCAAAGAGAGTGAGATGCCAGCTCTTTTCATTCAGTCAGTAGCTTCAAACATTTCTGGTATATGAATAACATGATGTTTTTCAACGGCAAAAATCAATGAATATTGTAAATGCACAAACAGTAATATCTCCGCATTGCAAGGTGCAATTCTGAAATTTTTTGCTTTTTCCTGCTAATCCTAGCATGATAAAGAAGATTCAAAGAAAGTGAGATGCCAGCTCTTTTCATTCAGTCAGTAGCTTCAAACATTTCTGGTATATGAATAACATGAAGTTTTTCAATGGCAAAAATCAATGAATATTGTAAATGCACAAACAGTAATATCTCCGCATTGCAAGGTGCAATTCTGAAATTTTTTGCTTTTTCCTGCTAATCCTAGCATGATAAAGAAGATTCAAAGAGAGTGAGATGCCAGCTCTTTTCATTCAGTCAGTAGCTTCAAACATTTCTGGACGTTTTTCAATGGCAAAAATCAATGAATATTGTAAATGCACAAACAGTAATATCTCCGCATTGCAAGGTGCAATTCTGAAATTTTTTCCTTTTTCCTGCTAATCCTAGCATGATAAAGAAGATTCAAAGAGAGTGAGATGCCAGCTCTTTTCATTCAGTCAGTAGCTTCAAACATTTCTGGTATATGAATAACATGATGTTTTTCAACGGCAAAAATCAATGAATATTGTAAATGCACAAACAATAATATCTCCGCATTGCAAGGTGCAATTCTGAAATTTTTTGCTTTTTCCTGCTAATCCTAGCATGATAAAGAAGATTCAAAGAAAGTGAGATGCCAGCTCTTTTCATTCAGTCAGTAGCTTCAAACATTTCTGGTATATGAATAACATGATGTTTTTCAATGGCAAAAATCAATGAATATTGTAAATGCACAAACAGTAATATCTCCGCATTGCAAGGTGCAATTCTGAAATTTTTTGCTTTTTCCTGCTAATCCTAGCATGATAAAGAAGATTCAAAGAGAGTGAGATGCCAGCTCTTTTCATTCAGTCAGTAGCTTCAAACATTTCTGGACGTTTTTCAATGGCAAAAATCAATGAATATTGTAAATGCACAAACAGTAATTTCTCCGCATTGCAAGGTGCAATTCTGAAATTTTTTGCTTTTTCCTGCTAATCCTAGCATGATAAAGAAGATTCAAAGAGAGTGAGATGCCAGCTCTTTTCATTCAGTCAGTAGCTTCAAACATTTCTGGACGTTTTTCAATGGCAAAAATCAATGAATATTGTAAATGCACAAACAGTAATATCTCCGCATTGCAAGGTGCAATTCTGAAATTTTTTGCTTTTTCCTGCTAATCCTAGCATGATAAAGAAGATTCAAAGAGAGTGAGATGCCAGCTCTTTTCATTCAGTCCGTAGCTTCAAACATTTCTGGACGTTTTTCAATGGCAAAAATCAATGAATATTGTAAATGCACAAACAGTAATTTCTCCGCATTGCAAGGTGCAATTCTGAAATTTTTTGCTTTTTCCTGCTAATCCTAGCCTGATAAAGAAGATTCAAAGAGAGTGAGATGCCAGCTCTTTTCATTCAGTCAGTAGCTTCAAACATTTCTGGTATATGAATAACATGATGTTTTTCAATGGCAAAAATCAATGAATATTGTAAATGCAGAAACAGTAATATCTCCACATTGCAAGGTGTAATTCTGAAATTTTTTGCTTTTTCCTGCTAATCCTAGCATGATAAAGAAGATTCAAAGAGAGTGAGATGCCAGCTCTTTTCATTCAGTCAGTAGCTTCAAACATTTCTGGTATATGAATAACATGATGTTTTTCAATGGCAAAAATCAATGAATATTGTAAATGCACAAACAGTAATATCTCCGCATTGCAAGGTGCAATTCTGAAATTTTTTGCTTTTTCCTGCTAATCCTAGCATGATAAAGAAGATTCAGAGTGAGATGCCAGCTCTTTTCATTCAGTCAGTAGCTTCAAACATTTCTGGACGTTTTTCAATGGCAAAAATCAATGAATATTGTAAATGCAGAAACAGTAATTTCTCCGCATTGCAAGGTGCAATTCTGAAATTTTTTGCTTTTTCCTGCTAATCCTAGCATGATAAAGAAGATTCAAAGAGAGTGAGATGCCAGCTCTTTTCATTCAGTCAGTAGCTTCAAACATTTCTGGACGTTTTTCAATGGCAAAAATCAATGAATATTGTAAATGCACAAACAGTAATTTCTCCGCATTGCAAGGTGCAATTCTGAAATTTTTTGCTTTTTCCTGCTAATCCTAGCATGATAAAGAAGATTCAAAGAGAGTGAGATGCCAGCTCTTTTCATTCAGTCAGTAGCTTCAAACATTTCTGGTATATGAATAACATGATGTTTTTCAATGGCAAAAATCAATGAATATTGTAAATGCACAAACAGTAATATCTCCGCATTGCAAGGTGCAATTCTGAAATTTTTTGCTTTTTCCTGCTAATCCTAGCATGATAAAGAAGATTCAGAGTGAGATGCCAGCTCTTTTCATTCAGTCAGTAGCTTCAAACATTTCTGGACGTTTTTCAATGGCAAAAATCAATGAATATTGTAAATGCAGAAACAGTAATTTCTCCGCATTGCAAGGTGCAATTCTGAAATTTTTTGCTTTTTCCTGCTAATCCTAGCATGATAAAGAAGATTCAAAGAGAGTGAGATGCCAGCTCTTTTCATTCAGTCAGTAGCTTCAAACATTTCTGGACGTTTTTCAATGGCAAAAATCAATGAATATTGTAAATGCACAAACAGTAATTTCTCCGCATTGCAAGGTGCAATTCTGAAATTTTTTGCTTTTTCCTGCTAATCCTACCATGATAAAGAAGATTCAAAGAGAGTGAGATGCCAGCTCTTTTCATTCAGTCAGTAGCTTCAAACATTTCTGGTATATGAATAACATGATGTTTTTCAATGGCAAAAATCAATGAATATTGTAAATGCACAAACAGTAATATCTCCGCATTGCAAGGTGCAATTCTGAAATTTTTTGCTTTTTCCTGCTAATCCTAGCATGATAAAGAAGATTCAAAGAGAGTGAGATGCCAGCTCTTTTCATTCAGTCAGTAGCTTCAAACATTTCTGGACGTTTTTCAATGGCAAAAATCAATGAATATTGTAAATGCACAAACAGTAATATCTCCGCATTGCAAGGTGCAATTCTGAAATTTTTTGCTTTTTCCTGCTAATCCTAGCATGATAAAGAAGATTCAAAGAGAGTGAGATGCCAGCTCTTTTCATTCAGTCAGTAGCTTCAAACATTTCTGGATGTTTTTCAATGGCAAAAATCAATGAATATTGTAAATGCACAAACAGTAATATCTCCGCATTGCAAGGTGCAATTCTGAAATTTTTTCCTTTTTCCTGCTAATCCTAGCATGATAAAGAAGATTCAAAGAGAGTGAGATGCCAGCTCTTTTCATTCAGTCAGTAGCTTCAAACATTTCTGGTATATGAATAACATGATGTTTTTCAACGGCAAAAATCAATGAATATTGTAAATGCACAAACAGTAATATCTCCGCATTGCAAGGTGCAATTCTGAAATTTTTTGCTTTTTCCTGCTAATCCTAGCATGATAAAGAAGATTCAAAGAAAGTGAGATGCCAGCTCTTTTCATTCAGTCAGTAGCTTCAAACATTTCTGGTATATGAATAACATGATGTTTTTCAATGGCAAAAATCAATGAATATTGTAAATGCACAAACAGTAATATCTCCGCATTGCAAGGTGCAATTCTGAAATTTTTTGCTTTTTCCTGCTAATCCTAGCATGATAAAGAAGATTCAAAGAGAGTGAGATGCCAGCTCTTTTCATTCAGTCAGTAGCTTCAAACATTTCTGGACGTTTTTCAATGGCAAAAATCAATGAATATTGTAAATGCACAAACAGTAATTTCTCCGCATTGCAAGGTGCAATTCTGAAATTTTTTGCTTTTTCCTGCTAATCCTAGCATGATAAAGAAGATTCAAAGAGAGTGAGATGCCAGCTCCTTTCATTCAGTCAGTAGCTTCAAACATTTCTGGACGTTTTTCAATGGCAAAAATCAATGAATATTGTAAATGCACAAACAGTAATATCTCCGCATTGCAAGGTGCAATTCTGAAATTTTTTGCTTTTTCCTGCTAATCCTAGCATGATAAAGAAGATTCAAAGAGAGTGAGATGCCAGCTCTTTTCATTCAGTCCGTAGCTTCAAACATTTCTGGACGTTTTTCAATGGCAAAAATCAATGAATATTGTAAATGCACAAACAGTAATTTCTCCGCATTGCAAGGTGCAATTCTGAAATTTTTTGCTTTTTCCTGCTAATCCTAGCATGATAAAGAAGATTCAAAGAGAGTGAGATGCCAGCTCTTTTCATTCAGTCAGTAGCTTCAAACATTTCTGGTATATGAATAACATGATGTTTTTCAATGGCAAAAATCAATGAATATTGTAAATGCACAAACAGTAATATCTCCGCATTGCAAGGTGCAATTCTGAAATTTTTTGCTTTTTCCTGCTAATCCTAGCATGATAAAGAAGATTCAAAGAGAGTGAGATGCCAGCTCTTTTCATTCAGTCAGTAGCTTCAAACATTTCTGGTATATGAATAACATGATGTTTTTCAATGGCAAAAATCAATGAATATTGTAAATGCACAAACAGTAATATCTCCGCATTGCAAGGTGCAATTCTGAAATTTTTTGCTTTTTCCTGCTAATCCTAGCATGATAAAGAAGATTCAAAGAGAGTGAGATGCCAGGTCCTTTCATTCAGTCAGTAGCTTCAAACATTTCTGGACGTTTTTCAATGGCAAAAATCAATGAATATTGTAAATGCAGAAACAGTAATTTCTCCGCATTGCAAGGTGCAATTCTGAAATTTTTTGCTTTTTCCTGCTAATCCTAGCATGATAAAGAAGATTCAAAGAGAGTTAGATGCCAGCTCTTTTCATTCAGTCAGTAGCTTCAAACATTTCTGGACGTTTTTCAATGGCAAAAATCAATGAATATTGTAAATGCACAAACAGTAATTTCTCCGCATTGCAAGGTGCAATTCTGAAATTTTTTGCTTTTTCCTGCTAATCCTAGCATGATAAAGAAGATTCAAAGAGAGTGAGATGCCAGCTCTTTTCATTCAGTCAGTAGCTTCAAACATTTCTGGTATATGAATAACATGATGTTTTTCAATGGCAAAAATCAATGAATATTGTAAATGCACAAACAGTAATATCTCCGCATTGCAAGGTGCAATTCTGAAATTTTTTGCTTTTTCCTGCTAATCCTAGCATGATAAAGAAGATTCAAAGAGAGTGAGATGCCAGCTCTTTTCATTCAGTCAGTAGCTTCAAACATTTCTGGACGTTTTTCAATGGCAAAAATCAATGAATATTGTAAATGCACAAACAGTAATATCTCCGCATTGCAAGGTGCAATTCTGAAATTTTTTGCTTTTTCCTGCTAATCCTAGCATGATAAAGAAGATTCAAAGAGAGTGAGATGCCAGCTCTTTTCATTCAGTCAGTAGCTTCAAACATTTCTGGTATATGAATAACATGATGTTTTTCAATGGCAAAAATCAATGAATATTGTAAATGCACAAACAGTAATATCTCCGCATTGCAAGGTGCAATTCTGAAATTTTTTGCTTTTTCCTGCTAATCCTAGCATGATAAAGAAGATTCAAAGAGAGTGAGATGCCAGCTCTTTTCATTCAGTCAGTAGCTTCAAACATTTCTGGATGTTTTTCAATGGCAAAAATCAATGAATATTGTAAATGCACAAACAGTAATATCTCCGCATTGCAAGGTGCAATTCTGAAATTTTTTCCTTTTTCCTGCTAATCCTAGCATGATAAAGAAGATTCAAAGAGAGTGAGATGCCAGCTCTTTTCATTCAGTCAGTAGCTTCAAACATTTCTGGTATATGAATAACATGATGTTTTTCAACGGCAAAAATCAATGAATATTGTAAATGCACAAACAGTAATATCTCCGCATTGCAAGGTGCAATTCTGAAATTTTTTGCTTTTTCCTGCTAATCCTAGCATGATAAAGAAGATTCAAAGAAAGTGAGATGCCAGCTCTTTTCATTCAGTCAGTAGCTTCAAACATTTCTGGTATATGAATAACATGAAGTTTTTCAATGGCAAAAATCAATGAATATTGTAAATGCACAAACAGTAATATCTCCGCATTGCAAGGTGCAATTCTGAAATTTTTTGCTTTTTCCTGCTAATCCTAGCATGATAAAGAAGATTCAAAGAGAGTGAGATGCCAGCTCTTTTCATTCAGTCAGTAGCTTCAAACATTTCTGGACGTTTTTCAATGGCAAAAATCAATGAATATTGTAAATGCACAAACAGTAATATCTCCGCATTGCAAGGTGCAATTCTGAAATTTTTTCCTTTTTCCTGCTAATCCTAGCATGATAAAGAAGATTCAAAGAGAGTGAGATGCCAGCTCTTTTCATTCAGTCAGTAGCTTCAAACATTTCTGGTATATGAATAACATGATGTTTTTCAACGGCAAAAATCAATGAATATTGTAAATGCACAAACAATAATATCTCCGCATTGCAAGGTGCAATTCTGAAATTTTTTGCTTTTTCCTGCTAATCCTAGCATGATAAAGAAGATTCAAAGAAAGTGAGATGCCAGCTCTTTTCATTCAGTCAGTAGCTTCAAACATTTCTGGTATATGAATAACATGATGTTTTTCAATGGCAAAAATCAATGAATATTGTAAATGCACAAACAGTAATATCTCCGCATTGCAAGGTGCAATTCTGAAATTTTTTGCTTTTTCCTGCTAATCCTAGCATGATAAAGAAGATTCAAAGAGAGTGAGATGCCAGCTCTTTTCATTCAGTCAGTAGCTTCAAACATTTCTGGACGTTTTTCAATGGCAAAAATCAATGAATATTGTAAATGCACAAACAGTAATTTCTCCGCATTGCAAGGTGCAATTCTGAAATTTTTTGCTTTTTCCTGCTAATCCTAGCATGATAAAGAAGATTCAAAGAGAGTTAGATGCCAGCTCTTTTCATTCAGTCAGTAGCTTCAAACATTTCTGGACGTTTTTCAATGGCAAAAATCAATGAATATTGTAAATGCACAAACAGTAATATCTCCGCATTGCAAGGTGCAATTCTGAAATTTTTTGCTTTTTCCTGCTAATCCTAGCATGATAAAGAAGATTCAAAGAGAGTGAGATGCCAGCTCTTTTCATTCAGTCCGTAGCTTCAAACATTTCTGGACGTTTTTCAATGGCAAAAATCAATGAATATTGTAAATGCACAAACAGTAATTTCTCCGCATTGCAAGGTGCAATTCTGAAATTTTTTGCTTTTTCCTGCTAATCCTAGCCTGATAAAGAAGATTCAAAGAGAGTGAGATGCCAGCTCTTTTCATTCAGTCAGTAGCTTCAAACATTTCTGGTATATGAATAACATGATGTTTTTCAATGGCAAAAATCAATGAATATTGTAAATGCAGAAACAGTAATATCTCCACATTGCAAGGTGTAATTCTGAAATTTTTTGCTTTTTCCTGCTAATCCTAGCATGATAAAGAAGATTCAAAGAGAGTGAGATGCCAGCTCTTTTCATTCAGTCAGTAGCTTCAAACATTTCTGGTATATGAATAACATGATGTTTTTCAATGGCAAAAATCAATGAATATTGTAAATGCACAAACAGTAATATCTCCGCATTGCAAGGTGCAATTCTGAAATTTTTTGCTTTTTCCTGCTAATCCTAGCATGATAAAGAAGATTCAGAGTGAGATGCCAGCTCTTTTCATTCAGTCAGTAGCTTCAAACATTTCTGGACGTTTTTCAATGGCAAAAATCAATGAATATTGTAAATGCAGAAACAGTAATTTCTCCGCATTGCAAGGTGCAATTCTGAAATTTTTTGCTTTTTCCTGCTAATCCTAGCATGATAAAGAAGATTCAAAGAGAGTGAGATGCCAGCTCTTTTCATTCAGTCAGTAGCTTCAAACATTTCTGGACGTTTTTCAATGGCAAAAATCAATGAATATTGTAAATGCACAAACAGTAATTTCTCCGCATTGCAAGGTGCAATTCTGAAATTTTTTGCTTTTTCCTGCTAATCCTAGCATGATAAAGAAGATTCAAAGAGAGTGAGATGCCAGCTCTTTTCATTCAGTCAGTAGCTTCAAACATTTCTGGTATATGAATAACATGATGTTTTTCAATGGCAAAAATCAATGAATATTGTAAATGCACAAACAGTAATATCTCCGCATTGCAAGGTGCAATTCTGAAATTTTTTGCTTTTTCCTGCTAATCCTAGCATGATAAAGAAGATTCAGAGTGAGATGCCAGCTCTTTTCATTCAGTCAGTAGCTTCAAACATTTCTGGACGTTTTTCAATGGCAAAAATCAATGAATATTGTAAATGCAGAAACAGTAATTTCTCCGCATTGCAAGGTGCAATTCTGAAATTTTTTGCTTTTTCCTGCTAATCCTAGCATGATAAAGAAGATTCAAAGAGAGTGAGATGCCAGCTCTTTTCATTCAGTCAGTAGCTTCAAACATTTCTGGACGTTTTTCAATGGCAAAAATCAATGAATATTGTAAATGCACAAACAGTAATTTCTCCGCATTGCAAGGTGCAATTCTGAAATTTTTTGCTTTTTCCTGCTAATCCTAGCATGATAAAGAAGATTCAAAGAGAGTGAGATGCCAGCTCTTTTCATTCAGTCAGTAGCTTCAAACATTTCTGGTATATGAATAACATGATGTTTTTCAATGGCAAAAATCAATGAATATTGTAAATGCACAAACAGTAATATCTCCGCATTGCAAGGTGCAATTCTGAAATTTTTTGCTTTTTCCTGCTAATCCTAGCATGATAAAGAAGATTCAAAGAGAGTGAGATGCCAGCTCTTTTCATTCAGTCAGTAGCTTCAAACATTTCTGGACGTTTTTCAATGGCAAAAATCAATGAATATTGTAAATGCACAAACAGTAATATCTCCGCATTGCAAGGTGCAATTCTGAAATTTTTTGCTTTTTCCTGCTAATCCTAGCATGATAAAGAAGATTCAAAGAGAGTGAGATGCCAGCTCTTTTCATTCAGTCAGTAGCTTCAAACATTTCTGGTATATGAATAACATGATGTTTTTCAATGGCAAAAATCAATGAATATTGTAAATGCACAAACAGTAATATCTCCGCATTGCAAGGTGCAATTCTGAAATTTTTTGCTTTTTCCTGCTAATCCTAGCATGATAAAGAAGATTCAAAGAGAGTGAGATGCCAGCTCTTTTCATTCAGTCAGTAGCTTCAAACATTTCTGGATGTTTTTCAATGGCAAAAATCAATGAATATTGTAAATGCACAAACAGTAATATCTCCGCATTGCAAGGTGCAATTCTGAAATTTTTTCCTTTTTCCTGCTAATCCTAGCATGATAAAGAAGATTCAAAGAGAGTGAGATGCCAGCTCTTTTCATTCAGTCAGTAGCTTCAAACATTTCTGGTATATGAATAACATGATGTTTTTCAACGGCAAAAATCAATGAATATTGTAAATGCACAAACAGTAATATCTCCGCATTGCAAGGTGCAATTCTGAAATTTTTTGCTTTTTCCTGCTAATCCTAGCATGATAAAGAAGATTCAAAGAAAGTGAGATGCCAGCTCTTTTCATTCAGTCAGTAGCTTCAAACATTTCTGGTATATGAATAACATGATGTTTTTCAATGGCAAAAATCAATGAATATTGTAAATGCACAAACAGTAATATCTCCGCATTG